>NC_091293.1:69879600-69952100 GCF_038502225.1 Cherax quadricarinatus | reverse complement strand
TGCACTCTAGAAAGGCGTAAAATTAGGGATGATATGACTGAGGTGTATCAGTGGAAAACAAAAATAAATAAAGAGAATGTAAATAACGTGCTTAAAAATATCTAGCCAAGACAGGATTCGCAGCAGTGGTTTCAAGTTGGAAAAATTCAGATTCAGGAAGGATATAGGAAAGCACTGGTTTAGTAATAGAGTTGTAGATGAGTGGAAGAAACTCCCGAGTATCGTCATAGAAGCTATGATGTTGTGTAGTTTTAAAAATAGGTTAGATAAATACATTAGTGTGTGTGAGTTGGACTTGACTAGCTTGTGCTACTAGGTCAGATGCCTTAAGTGAATGTGGCTGACCTGACTAGGTTAAGGCATTGGCTTAAGCCAGTGGGAGAATTGGACCTGCCTCACATGGGTCAGTATGCCTGCCGCAGCGTTCCTCCTTTCTTATGTTCTTAATAATTTTCCTAGTATAGACGTCAGGCTTATTGGACGGTAATTTGATGGAATGAGCTTATCCCCTGATTTGAATATAGAAACAACATTAGCTATCTTCCACATCTCTGGCACAGTACCAGTTAGGATGGACGCATTAAACACGTTCGTTAATGGCTGACTAAGTTCCATCTTGCATTCTTTAAGTACCCTGGAAAACAACTCGTCGTTGTCCCGGGGACTTATTTTAAGTTTATCTGTCTTTTAGATAAACATGTCCCTCGTGACAGTAATACTCGTGACAGTAATACTCGTGACAGTAATACTCGTGACAGTAATACTCGTGACAGTAATACTCGTGACAGTAATACTCGTGACAGTAATACTCGTGACAGTAATACTCGTGACAGTAATACTCGTGACAGTAATACTCGTGACAGTAATACTCATGACAGTAATACTCGTGACAGTAATACTCGTGACAGTAATACTCGTGACAGTAATACAGTAATACTTCGGCAGAACGAAAATTGGGGACTTTTACTGTATTATCTTTTTTCTCATACTCTCAGGTAATATTAAAAGTTATGGGTTTGTGATCACTTGCGCCAAGCTCTTCAGCGATCTCCAGATTATTTACGAGTGTTTCTTTATTTGACAAGACTACGTCGAGCAAATTATTACCCCTGGTAGGCTCTGTTACGCACCGCTTCAGAAAACAGTCCTGAACTGTTTCCATAAAGTCACTGGACTCTAGATTACCGGTCAAGGAAGTCCGGTCAATTTGACTAAAGTTAAAATCCCCTACTATCACTACGTTATTGTGTCTAGAAGCTCTAGCAATTTCGGCCCAAAGATGTCTCCCTCTATCGGAGGTCGGTATATTACACCTAGAATTAATTTTTCTTGACCTTCTAGAAACTACCCAAATTATGTTACTGATCCCTCTATTTTCATACCTGTTTTTATACAGTAATTTATATTTTCTCGTACATATAATGCAACTCCACCCCCTTTCCCGTTATATTTATCTACATGGAACAACTTAAACCCTTGTATATGGCACTTAGCAATCATATCCCGACTCTTTAAATTATTCCATCTTTCAGTTATTGCAATGACATCAAAGTTCCCAGCACATGCTTCCAAACGTAATTTATTAATTTTATTTCGACAGGTAATATAAAATACATTAATATGTTTTTTCTTGTGAGCCTTTTTCCTGTTCAGATTTTCTATTACACAATTTCTGTTACTATCATTACCCTCTGTTACTCGATGACTGTTATTGCTGAGATTTATGATATCAAAGCCTAAATCAATATTTCGACACTCACTGTTTTCCATTCCTAAACCCATACCTCTAACTAATCCTAGTTTAAAGCCCTAACAACATTCTCAACTGAGCTAGTGAGAAAACCCAAACCTGCCCTGGATAAGTGAATCCCATCCCTGGCATACATGTCATTTCGGCCATAGAAGTGGTCCCAGATGTTAATGAGTGGTACTGCATTATCCTTACAGTGTTTGTCCAGCCAGCAATTTATACCAATTGCTCTGGACAGCCATTCATTTCTAACACCCGTTCTTGGCAAACAGCCACATATAACAGGGCTCGCTCCTTTTTTCCTAATAATGTCTATTGCTGCCCTATACCTTCTAACTAAATCCTCACGTCTGTGCTTGCCTACATCATTGCATCCAGCACTGACGCAGATAATAGGATTGATCCCATTACCATGCATGATGTTGTCGAGCCAGCTAACAATATCCTCCACCCCAGCCCCAGGGAAGCAAACCCTCTGACTCCCACTCCTAACCTTCAAACTGACTGTCCCCAACAAGCACAATATTCTTACCTTCCTTGTTGTTCTTCATTGTGACGTTCCCAGTAGTCGACTCACATTCATCTGGTAGCACAGAGAAAGAGTTCGAAGTTTCCATAGCAGTCTCTCCCTTCTTCATTTCTACCTCTCCATTCGTCATCTTGATCTTCAACTTCGTTCCATGCTGTCCGGCCACTGCCCAGGTTCTCTTCTTGATCTGAGGACTCGGGGTTGGGCACCACGGGAAAGGTTTCAGGTCACCATGGATCAAGGTAAAGTCACCACGGGCAAGGTACCCGGTCACCCCCTGGGGCAAAGGGAAAAGGGCACCACTGAGCCAAAGGGACAGGTCACCACTGGGCAAGGTCAGGTCACCCCCTGGGCAAGGTACAGGTCGCCACTGAAAGGCCCGGTCGCCACTGGGGGCAAAGGGACGGGTCACCACTGGGCAAGGTACGGGGTACCCTGAGCGGGGACAGGTCACCCTGAAAACCCGGGGACGGGGCACCACTGAGAAGATCAGGTTCCACTGGGGCAAAGGGACAGGTTCCCCGGCAAGGGGGCAGGGCCCCCTGGGCAAGGTAAAAGGCTCCACTGAGCAAAAGGGAGGTCACCCCCTGGGCAAGGGTGCCCGGTCACCCCCTTTGGGCAAGGTACAGGGCCCCCATGAGAAGGTCAGGCCCCCGAGGGGGGGTCCCGGTCACCACTGAGAAGGGGCAGGTCACCACTGGGCAAGGTGCAGGTCACCCTGAGGGAAAGGGACGGGTCCGGGCCGACAAGGGGACAGGTCACCACTGGGGCGGGGGAAGGGCGCCACTGGGCAAGGGGGGGTCACCCCCTGGAAGGGGACAGGTCCCCCCGAGCAAGGTCAGGGCACTGCTGGGAAATTCAGGGCACCCACTGAGCAAGGTACAGGTCCCCCTGAGCAAATCAGGGGCACCACTGGGAAGGTACAGGTCACTGCTGGGGCAAAAGGGACAGGTCACCACTGGGCAAAAGGGACAGGTCACCACTGAGCCAAAAGGGGCAGGTCACCCATAGGAAGGTACAGGTCACCACTGGGCAAGGGTACAGGGGCACCACTTGGCAAGGTACAGGTCACCACTGGGCAAAGGGCAGGTTGCCACTGAGCAAGGTAAAGGTCACCACCGGGCAAGGTCAGGTCACCACTGAGCAAATTCAGGCCCACTGGGCAAAGGGGCAGGTCCCGCTGGGAGGGAGGTCACCACTGAGCAAGGTACAGGTCACCCCCTGAACAAAGGGACAGGTCACCCCCTGGGGAAAGGGACAGGTCACCCCCTGAGCCAAAGGGACAGGTCACCACTGAGCAAAGGGACAGGTCACCCCCTGGGGGGTACAGGTCAAAACCCCTGGGCAAAAAGGGACCCGGTCACCACTGAACCCCAAAGGGACCCCGGTCACCCCTGGGCAAGGTGCAGGTCACCACTGGGCAAGGTGCAGGTCACCACTGAAAGGTCAGGTCACCAAAAAGAAAGGGGCCCGCTGGGGCAAGGTACAGGTCACCCACTAACTGGGGGTGGTCCCCCTGAGCAAAGGGGGCAGGTCACCCTGAACCCAAGGTGGTTCACCCGGGGGCAAGGGGGAGGTCACCCCCTGGGGCAAGGTCAGGTCACCACTGGGGCAAGGTGCAGGTCACCACTGAACGGGGGCAGGTCACCACTAGAAGGTGCAGGGGCACCACTAGCAAGGTTTTCCCCGGTCACCACTGGGCAAAGGGGCAGGCAAACCCCGGGGCAAGGTCAGGCACCCCCGGGGAAGGGTGGGACACCATTGGGGCAAGGTTAAAAGGTCACCCCCTGAGCAAAATTCAGGTTCCCCTGGGCAAGGTTTCAGGAACCACTAAAGGGGTACAGGGGCCCCCTGAGGGGTACCCGGTCCCCCTGAGCAAGGTACAGGTCACCCGGGCAAGGTACCGGTCACCCACTGAGCAAGGTACAGGTCACCACTGGAGCAAGGTAAAGGGCACCATTGGGGCAAAAGGGACAGGTCACCACTGGGCAAGGTCAGGTCACCACTGGGCGGGCCGGGGCACCACTGGGCAAATTTCAGGGCACCCCCTGGGCGGGCCCGGTCACCAAAAGGTTACAGGTCACCACTGAGCAAGGGGCAGGTCACCACGGGAAGGGGACAGGACACCCCTTGGGCAAGGGGGGGTCCCAATGAGCAAAGGCAAAAAGGGCAACCCCCTGGGGCAAGGTCCCGGACACCCCCTGAAGGGAAGGCCCGGGGCCCACTGGGCAAGGGTAAAAGGTCACTGCTGGGCGGGGGCAGGTCACCCGGGCAAGGTACAGGTCACCCTGGGGCAAGGGGCAGGTCCACTGGGCAAAGGGGCGGGGCCGCGGCAAAAGGGGAAGGGCACCATTAAGGGAAGGTCCCGGTCACCCCCTGAGCAAGGGTGCAGGTCACCACTGGGCAAAGGCCCGGACACCCCTTGAGCAAGGTACAGGTCACCACTGGGGCAAGGTACAGGTCACCACTGAGCAAGGTCAGGTCACCACTGAGCAAGGGGGAAGGGCACCCCTGAGCAAGGGGGGACACCATGGGCAAAGGGACAGGTCACCACTGAGCAAGGGTTTTCGGGGACACCACTGGAGCAAGGGACAGGTCACCACTGAGCAAAGGGGCAGGTCCACTGGGGAAGGTACAGGTCACCACTGAGCAAAAAGGCCCCCGGGAATCTTGTGAGCCAATTTTGGGCACCCGGGCAAGGTCAGGAAACCCCCGGGCAAGGACGGGTCACCCCCTGGGCAAGCAGGGCACCCTGGGAAGGTACAGGTCACCCCCTGGGCCCAAAGGACAGGTCACCCCCTGGGCAAGGTGCAGGTCACCCCCTGGGCAAGGGGGGAACCCCTTTTGGGCCCCCGAAAGGTGGGGGCCCCACTGGGGAGGCCCGGTCCCACTGGGGGTCAGGTCCCCTGGGGCAAGGTCAGGTCACCCTGGGGGCAAAGGGACCGGTCCCGCTGGGAAAGGGGCAGGTCACCCTTTTAGCAAGGGGCAGGTCACCCCCCTGGGCAAAGGGGGGAAAAGCCCCCTGGAAACAAGGGGACAGGTCCCACTGGGCAAGGTACAGGTCACCCCCTGAGCAAAGGGGAAGGGCACCACTGGGCAAAGGGACAGGGGGCCCCCTGGGGCAAAGGGGCAGGTCACCGCTTCAGGAAGGTGGTCACCCAGGGGTGCGGGGCACCCCCTGAGCAAGGGGGTCACCACTGGCCCAAAGGGGCAGGGCACCACTGGGGAAGGTACAGGTCAACCCCCTGAGCAAAGGGGGGTCACCCTGACAAGGAAAAGGTCACCACTGGTAAGGGACAGGTCACCACTGAGCAATTTCAGGTCACCACTGGGGAAGGTTCAGGTCACCCCCTGGGCAAAATTCGGCCCCCACTTCGGGGGAAAGGGAAAAAAAAAAAATGTTCTTGTGTTAACACCACAGACATGGACACAACACCACAGACATGGACACAACATACAGACATGGGCACAAACCCCAGACATGGAAACCCTTTTTAGACATAAACAACACCCCAGACATGGACACAACAACCCCAGACATGGACACAACACCCCCAGACATGGACACAACCCCCAAGACATGGACACAACACCCAAATGGCACAACAACAGACATGGACCCCCACAGACATGGACACAACACCCCCAGACATAGACACAAACACAGACAGGAAAAAAACCCCCAATGTTTTCCCACCACAGACATGGAGCAAAAAAACCCAAAACATGGGCACAACAAACAGACATGGACACAACACCACAGACATGGACAAAAAAACCACAGACATGGACCCCAACACCACAAATGGACCCTTTTCCCCCAGACATGGGCACAACACCACAGACTTGGGCACAACACCACAGACATGGAACAACACCACAGACATGGGCCCCCCCCGACATGGACAAAAACCTAAAACGGACAAAAACCACAGACATGGACACAACACCACAGACATTTACACAACACCCCCTTTTGGGCACAACACCACAGACATGGACACAACACCCAAACATGGACACAACACCACACACATGGACACAAACACAGACATGGGGCACAAAACAGGGGCATGGGACACAAACACAGACATGGACACAACACCACAGACCCGGGGCAAACAAAACCCCAGACATGGAAAAGCACCCCCGGAAAATGGACACAACACCACGAGAGGACACAACACCCCGTTTTTGAACAAAACCAAATGCCAAAACCTTCAGACATAAGACAACACCACAACCCTGAACTAATTGGGTTGGGCACCTTTTTACAAATAGACACAAACCAATTAAAACAGAACCGACACCCCAAAACAGGAGCACAACACCACAGACAAGACACCAAAAACTTTGGGGCACAACACCATAGACATAGACACAACACCACAGAATAGACACAAAACCACAGACATAGGCACAACACCACAGAATAGACACAAACCCAAACATAGATGCCCCCCAAAAATAGACAAAAACAAATGGTTAAAAGACCCCAACAACCCCAACATACCTTTTTGAAAACACCCGAAAATAGAACAACACCACAATCATAGACACACACCACAGACATGGAAAAACCCCCACGAAATAAAAAACACCACAATTGACACAACACCAAGGACTAGACCAAATTTGACAGGGACACAAAAAGGGCATAGAACAACACCACAATCATAGACACAACACCAGAAAAGACACAACACCACAGACATAAAACACCCCAAAAATTAACACAAACCCCAAGACAAGAACAACACCACAATCATAGACACCCAAAACCACAGAATGGGGCACAACAAACAGACATGGAAAAAAACGGACCCTGGGATAAAAAACCTTTTTTAAAACCACAACACCATAGAATAGACACAACACCGCAGACAAACACCCAATCATAGACACAAAACCACAGACATGGAACAAACACCACAGACATTTGGGCACAAAAACGAATAGACACAAAAAATAGAAGACAAAAAACACAGAATGGGGGCCTTTAAAACATAACAAATTTCCCCAAGAATGGGCCAAAAACCACAGACATGGACACAAAAACCCGACATAGACAAAACACCACAGAATAGACACAACACCCGGGAAAAAACACAAAAACCCTAGACCGACACAACACCACAGGCTATTTTCAAAACCCCAAAACACAACACCCAGGCATAGACCAACCCCCAACATGGAAAAACACCCCCAGACATGGACACAACACCACAGACAGCCAAAAAAAAAAAAAAATTAATCAAAAATGCAAAAAACCTGAAACCAGGAAATTAAAACAAAACAACAACCCAAAGGGGGCTCTTGTCGCTCTGGAGACACTGTTAAAATGAAATTAAAGGAAGGGGGGGACTAGTGATGGTGGGGGGGGGGCTAGTGATGGGGGGGAGGGACAGTTATGGTGGGGGGACCAGTGATGGTGGGGGGGGGAGTTTGGTGGGGGGGGGACTAGTGATGGTGGGGAGGGACTGGCCCTGGGGGGAGGGACCCGGATGGTGGGGGGGGAAATGGTGGGGAGGGGCTAGGTTTTGGGGGGGGAGGGGCCATGATGGGGGAAGGGGCCGGGGTTTTGGTGGGGGGGACCAAAATGGTGGGGAGGCAAGGGGGGGGGAAAAAAGTGGGGGGAGGGGCCAATTATGGTGGGGGGGGACCAGTGATGGGGGGAGGGACCAGGATGGTGGGGGGGGGGTTAGTGATGGTGGGGGGGACCCCGTGATTTGGGGGGGAGGACCAGGATGGTGGGGGGGAAAAGGATGGTGGGGGGGACCAAAATGGTGGGGGGGGACCAGTGATGGTGGGGAGGAAGTTATGGTGGGGGGGGGACCAAATGATGGTGGGGGGGGACTAGTGGTGGTGGGGGGGGACCAGTGATGGTGGGGAGGGACCAGTGATGGTGGGGGGGACCAGTGGGTGGTGGGGAGGACCAAATGATGGAGGGGGACCAGTGATGGTGGGGAGGCACCAGTGAGGTGGGGGGGGACCAAAAGAAGGGGGGGGTGGGGAGGGACCAGTGATGGTGGGGGACCAGTGATGGTGGGGGGGGGGGAATGGAGGGCTAAATGAAGGGGGGGGAAATGAAGAAAAGGTGGGGGAGGGGCAGTGGGGTGGTGGGGGGGGACCAAAAGGGTGGGGGAGGGGCTAGTGAGGGTGGGGGGGGACTAGTGATGGTGGGGGGGACCTAAAGGGGGGTTTCTGTGTTTTTGGGGGGGGAAAAATTTTATGGGGGGAAAACCCTGGAAGGGGGGGAAGGGGTAAATGGGGGGGAAAAGGGCCAATGATGGTGGGAGGCAGTGGTGGGGGGGGACCAGTTTATGGGGGGGAAGGGTGTGATGGTGGGGGGGGACCAGGGTGGTGGGGAGGGACTATTGGGTGGTGGGGGGGGAATTTTTGGGTGGTGGGGAAAGGGGCCAGGGGATGGGGGGGAGGGGCCAGTGATGGTGGGAGGGGACTTTGTGATGGGAGGGGACCAGATGGTGGGGAGGACCAGTGATGGTGGGGAGGGAATTTAAATGTGGAAAGGGCTAGTGAAGGGGGGGAGGGACTAGTGGGTGGTGGGGGGAGGGGGGCTAGTGATGGTGGGGGAGGACTAGTGATGGTGGGGGGGGACCAGGATGGTGGGGAGGGGCCAGTGATGGTGAGGAGGACTAGGGGGGGAGGGGGCAGTGATGGTGGGGAGGGGCCAGGTGGTGAGGAGGGGGGCCAGTGATGGTGGGGAAGGGGGTTAACCGGGGGAGGACAGTGATGGTGGGGGGGGACCAGGGGTGGTGGGGAGGGGCCAGTGATGGTGGGAGGGGCCAGTGATGGTGGGGAGGGGACTAATTTATGGTGGGGAGGGTCTTGGGGTGGTGGGGGGGACCAAGGGGGATGGTGAGGAGGACTAGTGATGGTGGGGAGGGGCGGGGGTTTTGGGGGAGGGGCCAAATGATGGGGGGGGACCCCGAAAGGGAAGGATTGGGGGAAAAGGGATAATGAAAAAAAAGGAAGGGGTTTTTTTTATGGAGGAAGCAATGTGTAAAATAAATAAAATTGGGGGGTTGTGTGGTGGGGGGAAGTGTTAGGTTTAAGCCCAAAAGGGGGGAAGCCCTTTTTAAAGTGGGGAAACACCCCCGGGTTTGGGGAAGCACTAGGGAATGGGGAAGGGACTAGTGATAGTGGGGGGGGACCCCTGATTTGGGGGAGGGGCCAGTGATGGGGGGGACCATTTATGGGGGGGAGGCAAAATGATGGAGGGGGGGCCCCGTGATGGTGGGGGGAATGGGGATGGAGGGGGGACCGGGGATGGTGGGGGCTCTAATGGGGGAAGGGCATATTTATGGTGGCGGGGCACCGGGGGATGGTGGGGGGGAACCGGGGATGGTGGGGAGGCACGAGTGATGGAGGGGAGGCACTAGTGATGGTGAGGAGGAACCGGGGAAAAGGGGGGAGGGCCCGTGATGGGGAAAGGGTCTAGTGATGGTGGGGAAGCACCGGGGATAACAAAAAAAAAGTGATGGTGGGGAAGGGCTGTGATATGGGGAGGGACTAGTGATGGGGGGGAGGGGAAAAGTGATGGGGGGGAAGGGGCCCAGTAATGTTAGGGACTAGTGATGGTAGGAACTAAAAAATTTGGGGAGGGAATAGTGATGGGGGGGGAGGGATAGTGATGGAGGGAAGCGGCTAGGGGGAATGGGGGAAACAAATAGTGGTGCAGGGGGGACTAGGTGTGGGAGGGGCTAAAATGAAAGGGGGGGGCACCGTGTGGAGGAACCAAAATGGAGGGCCCCCAGGATTTGGGGGGAAAGCACTAGGTTTTAGGGGGGCACTGGGGATGGAGGGAAAGCACTAGTGATGGTGGGGAGGCACGAGTGATGGAGGGGAGGCACTAGTGATGGTGGGGAAGCACTAGTGATGAAGGGGAGGCACTAGTAATGGAGGGGAAACACTTTTGGGTGGGGAGGTACCTTGGGTGGGGGGGCACCGTGATGGTGGGGAAACCAATTTGTGATGGGGGGGCACTATGATTTGGAAAACATAAATGATTTGGGGGGGCCCCGTGAATGGGGGGGAAAACACTAGTGATGGATGGGGAAACACTATGATGGGGGAAGCACCCAGTGATGGAGGAAGCATTTGTGATGGAGGGGGAAACACTAGTAAATTGGGGGGGAAAAGTGATGGAGGGGGCCCCTAGTGATGGTGGGGGGAAACACAGGATGGATGGGAAGCACTAGTGATGGGAGGGGAAACACCGGTGGAGGAGGCACTAGTGATGGTGGGGAAGCACTAGTGATGGAGGGGAAGCACTAGTGATGGAGGGGAAGCACTAGTGATGGAGGAAGGCCCCAGTGAAGGGGGAAACCAAAAAGTGATGGAGGGGGAAAACCAGTGATGGAGGGGAAGCACTAGTGATGGAGGGGAAGCACTAGTGATGGAGCGGACGCATTAGTGATGGAGGGGGAAACACCAGGGGATGGGCGGACGCATTAGTGATGGAGGGGGCAATTTGTGATGGAGGGGAAGCCCCTAATGATGGGGGAAGCACCAGGGGTGGAGGAGAGGCATTTTGGTGGAGGAAGCACCAGTGATGGAGGAAACCAGGAAGGGAAATAAATTTTTGGGCACCAGTGATGGAGGGGAAACCCCCAGTGATGGGGGAAGAATTTGTGATGGGGGGAAGCACCAGTGATGGTGGGGGAAACACTAGTGATGGAGGGGGAAACACAGATGGAGGGGGGCCCGGATGGAGGGGGAGGCATTAGTGATGGAGGGGCACTATGATTTTTGGGCTTTTGATGGTGGGGAAGCACTAGTGATGGAGGGGAGGCATTAGTGATGGAGGGGAAGCACTAGTGATGGAGGGGAAGCACTAGTGATGGAGGGGAAGCACTAGTGATGGAGGGGAAGCACTAGTGATGGTGGGGGAAACATAATGAGGGGGCACTAGTAATGGAGGGGGAAACACTAGGTAGGAAACATGATGGAGGGGCCAAAATGGGGGAAGCACTAGTGATTGGGGGGAAAAATGATGGAGGAAGCACTAGTGATGGTGGGGAAGCACTAATTTATGGAAGGGGAACACTTTTGTGATGAAAGGGGGGGGAATTTGGATGGGGGGAAGCACTAGTATGGGGGAAAACCCCTAGTGATGGGGGGGGAAGCACTATGGTGGGGAACACCAGTGATGGAAAAAGCAATTTGTGATGGAGGGAAGCAATTTGTGAGGTGGGGAAGTACTAGTGATGGAGGGGAAGCACTAGGGGATGGTGGGAAAAATGGGAGGGGAAGGCCCCCCGTGATGGTGGGGGAAAACAATAAAATGGAGGGGAAGACTAGTGATGGGGGGGGAACACCATGATGGTGGGGGAAAAGCAAGGGGTGAAAAACCAAAAAAGAAGGTGAACATAGTGATGGGGAAGCCTTTTTTAGGGGATGGTGGGAATAAAGTGTGGTGGGGGAATACTTTTTGGGTGGGGGAAGGGGGCCCGATGGGGGGGAAGCACATAGGGGGGAAGTTTCAATATGGGGGAAAAAAAGTGAAATAAATGATAAAAATACATAAAGGAAAATCTATTAAGGAAAAAGGCTTTACCGGTTTAATGGTGAAAATCTTAATTCAGGGGAAGTGTGACAGGTAGGTGGAAAAAATTTTGGGTGGTTTGGGAAAGGTTAAATTTTTTCAGGAGGGAAAAAAAAATGGTGGGGGAGGAAAGGGGAGTGGGGGTTGAGGGAAAAAGGGGGGGATTGGGGTGGGGTTTTTGCTTGGGGGGAGGAGGAGAAGAGTGTCATGGGGGGGTAGAATGTCTGGGGGGGGTTCTGGGGATTCAGAATGAGGGGGGAGGCGAGTTTGGGGGGGGAGGAGGGTTGGGGGGGAGGTAAGAGGTAGGGGGGGAAGCAGGGGGTTGGTGGGGAGGAAGAGGTAGGGGGGGAACAGGGGTAGGTGGTTGGTAAAGGGTTTTTGGGAGGCTGGGGGGAGGTGGGAGGCAGATGGTTGGGGGGGGAAAAAGGGGTAAGTAGGGAATAGAGGTTGGTAGGTAGGGGGGTAGGGGTGTTGGAGGTAAATGTTGGGTAGGATGTGGGGTTGGTGGGAGGTTGAGGTGGTGAGGAGGTTAGGATTTGGGGGAGGGGGAAGGGGGAGGTAGGTTACCGGGGGGTTACCTGGGGGTTATTCCGGGGGTCAAGCCCCCGGCCCGGGCCAGCCAGGCCCCCCGATGGATCGGGCGATTTATCTCAGTATATATAATTGTATAGTGCTAAGGGCACATTTAATAACTGTACTGCTTGTTATGGGAAATTGCTGTAATGAGATGTACTTTAGTACATGAATAATATGTGTGTGTGTGTTTGTGTGTGTGTGCGCGTGTGTGTTTGTGTGTGTGTGTGTGTGTGTGTGTTTGTGTGTGTGTGTGTGTGTGTGTGTGTGTGTGTGTGTGTGTGTGTGTGTGTGTGTGTGTGTGTGTGTGTGTGTGTGTGTGCGTGTGTGTGTGTGTGTGTGTGTACTCACCTATTTGTACTCACCTATTTGTGGTTGCAGGGGTCGAGTCACAGCTCCTGGCCCCGCCTCTTCGCTGATTGCTACTAGGTCCTCTCTCTCCCTGCCCCATGAGCTCTATCATACCTCGCCTTAAAACTATGTATGGTTCCTGCCTCCACCACATCACTTTCTAGGCTATTCCATGGCCTGACTACTCTATGACTGAAGAAATACTTCCTAACATCCCTTTGATTCATCTGAGTCTTCAACTTCCAATTGTGACCTCTTGTGTCTGTGTCCCTTCTCTGGAACATCCCGTCTTTGTCCACCTCGTCTATTCCGCGCAGTATTTTATATGTCGTTATCATGTCTCCCCTGACCCTCCTGGCCTCCAGTGTCGTCAGGCCGATTTCCCTCAACCTTTCTTCATAGGACAATCCCCGTAGCTCTGGGACTAGTCTTGTTGCAAACCTTTGCACTTTCTCTAATTTCTTGACGTGCTTGACTAGGTGTGGATTCCAAACTGGTGCTGCATGGTATTGGAACGCTATCCGTAGGTTTGCCAGGCGCCCGTATGCTGCAGCAGTTATCTGATTGATGTGCGCCTCAGGAGATATGCTCGGTGTTATACTCACCCCCAGATCTTTTTCCTTGAGTGAGGTTTGCAGTCTTTGGCCATCTAAACTATATTGTGTCTGCGATCTTCTTTGCCCTTCCCCAATCTTCATGACTTTGCATTTGGCAGGGTTAAATTCAAGGAGCCAGTTGCTGGACCAGGCTTGTAGCTTGTCCAGATCTCTTTGTAGTCCTGCCTGATCCTCGTCCGATTCGATTCTTCTCATTAACTTCACATCGTCTGCAAACAAGGACACTTCTGAGTCTATCCCTTCCGTTATGTCGTTCACGTATACCAGAACAGCACAGGTCCTAGGACTGACCCCTGTGGAACCCCGCTTGTCACAGGCGCCCACTCTGACACCTCGTCGCGTACCATGACTCGTTGTTGCCTCCCTGTCAAATATTCTCTGATCCATTGCAGTGCCTTTCCTGTTATGTGTGCCTGGTCCTCTAGCTTTTGCAGTAACCTCTTGTGAGGAACTGTGTCGAAAGCCTTCTTGCAGTCCAAAAATACGCAGTCGATCCACCCCTCTCTCTCTTGTCTTACTTCTGTCACCTTGTCATAAAACTCTAGTAGGTTTGTGACACAGGATTTTCCTTCCCTGAAACCGTGCTGGTTGTCAATTATACACTTGTTTCTTTCCAGGTGCCCCACCACTCTCCTCCTGATGATCTTCTCCATGACCTTGCATACTATACACGTTAGTGATACAGGTCTGTAGTTTAGTGCCTCATGTCTGTCTCCCTTTTTAAAAATTGGGACTACATTTGCCATTTTCCATACCTCAGGGAGTTGCCCAGTTTCAAATGATGTGTTGAAGATCTTTGTTAATGGCTCACACAATATCTCTGCTCCCTCTTTAAGGACCCATGGAGAGATGTTGTCTGGTCCCACCGCCTTTGAGGTGTCAAGTTCGCATAGCAGCTTCTTCACCTTCTCCTTGGTTACCTGGAGGTTACCTGGAGGTTATTCCGGGGATCAACGCCCCCGCGGCCCGGTCCACGACCAGGCCTACCGATGGATCAGGGCCTGATCAACTAGGCTGTTACTGCTGGCCGCACGCAGTCCGACGTACGAGCCACAGCCCGGCTGATCCGGCACCGACTTTAGGTATCTGCCCAGCTCTCTCTTGAAGGCAGCCAGGGGTTTATTGGCAATTCCCCTAATGCTTGATGGGAGGCTGTTGAACAGTTTTGGGCCCCGGACACTTATGGTGTTTTCTCTTAGTGTACCAATGGCGCCCCTACTTCTTATTGGCGGCATTTTGCATCGCCTGCCCAGTCTTTTACTTTCGTAGGGAGTGATTTCTGTGTGCAGATTTGGGACCATTCCTTCCAAGATTTTCCAAGTGTAGATTATGATATATCTCTCCCTCCTGCGTTCCAACGAGTACAAGTCAAGTGCTTCCAAGCGTTCCCATTAGTTAAGGTGCTTGACAGAACTTATACGTGCAGTAAAGGATCTCTGTACACTCTCTAGATCTGCGATTTCACCTGCTTTGTATGGAGATGTTAATATACAGCAGTATTCCAGCCTAGAGAGAACAAGTGATTTGAAAAGGATCATCATGGGCTTGGCATCTCTCGTTTTGAAAGTTCTCATTATCCATCCTATCATTTTCTTTGCACGTGCGATCGTGGCACTGTTGTGATCCTTGAAAGTGAGATCCTCAGACATTACTACTCCCAGGTCCCTTACATTATTTTTCCGCTCTATTGTATGGCCGGAGTCAGTAGTATACTCTGTTCTAGTTATTATCTCCTCCAGTTTTCCATAACGGAGTAGTTGGAATTTGTCCTCATTGAACATCATATTGTTTACCGTTGCCCACTGGAAAACTTTGTTTATATCTTCTTGGAGGTTAACCGCGTCCTCAGCAGATGACAGCCTCATGCAGATCCTAGTATCATCCGCAAAGGATGATACGGTGCTGTGGTGTATATATCTGTTTATGTCTGATATGAGGATAAGGAATAAGATGGGGGCGAGTACTGTGCCTTGTGGAACAGAGCTCTTCACTATGGCAGCCTCCGATTTAACTCTGTTGACCACTACTCTTTGTGTTCGATTTGTTAGGAAGTTGAAGATCCATCTCCCCACTTTCCCAGTTATTCCTTTAGCACGTATTTTATGGGCTATTACGCCATGATCGCATTTGTCAAATGCTTTTGCAAAGTCTGTGTATATTACATCTGCATTCTGATTTTCTTCCAGTGCATCCAAGGCCATGTCATAGTGATCCAGTAGTTGTGAGAGGCAGGAGCGACCCTGAACCCATGTTGCCCTGGATTGTGCAGATTTTGGGAATCCAGGTGATTTGCAATCCTGCTTCTTAGCACTCTTTCAAAGATTTTTATGATGTGGGATGTCAGAGCTATTGGTCTATAGTTCTTAGCTAATGCTTTGCTGCCATCTTTATGGAGTGGGGCTATATCCGTTGTTTTAAGTGACTGTGGAATTTCACCCATGTCCAAGCTCCTCCTCCATAGTGTACTTAGGGCACGCGAGAGGGGTTTCTTGCAGTTCTTAATGAAAACAGAGTTCCACGAGTCTGGGCCCGGGGCTGAGTGCATAGGCATGTTGTCAATGGCTTTTTCGAAATCTATCGGAGTTAGGGTAATGTCGGAAATCTGGCATACATTTATGGAGTTTTGAGGCTCATTCATGAAGAAATCATTTGGGTCGTCGATCCTCAGACCGATTAGTGGTTCACTAAACACAGAGTCGTACTGGGATTTCAATATTTCACTCATTTCCTTGTTGTCGTCTGTGTAAGTCCCATCCTGTCTGAGTAAGGGCCCGATACTAGATGTGGTATTTGCCTTGTTTTTGGCATATGAAAAGAAATATTTTGAATTTCTTTCAATTTCACTAATAGCTTTAAGGTCCTCCTGCCTCTCCTGGTTCCTGTAAGAGTCATTTAGCATAAGTTCGATAGTTTCCACTTCCCTGGTCAGCGCCTCCCTTCGTGTATCAGATATTCTAGCACTCCTGAGGAGTGCCCCCCTGTTCTGATTTCTTGGAGTCCTACTGGTTTCCACTGTAAATACCTCTTTAAATCTTGTGTTGAGCTCCTGACATACCTCTCGGTCGTTTCTTGTGAATTCCCCATCACCCTTCCTCAGTCTGATTGCCTGGTCCTTGACTGTTGTTTTCCTGGTGATGTGGCTGTACAACAGCTTCGAGTCAGTCTTTACTTTTGATGCTATGTCATTTTCATATTGTCTCTGAGCCTCCCTTCTTATCTGTGCATATTCGTTTCTGGCTCTTCGGCTAATCTCTTCATTTTTCTGAGTTCTCTGTCTTCTGTACCTTTTCCATTCTCTAGTACACCTAGTTTTTGCCTCCCTACACCTTTGGGTGAACCAAGGACTCGTTCTGTTCTTCCCATTATTTCTGTTTCCCTTGGGAACAAACCTCTCCTCTGCCTCCTTGCATTTTGTTGCTACATAGTCCATCATTTCTTGTACTGGTTTTCCTGTCAGTTCCCTCTCCCACTGAATGTCTTGAAGGAAGTTCCTCATGCCTGAGTAGTTCCCCTTTTTGTAGTTTGGTTTTTCCCAGCCTATTCCTGCTACTCTCTCCACTTGGAGCTCAACTATGTAGTCGAAGCACAGAACCACATGATCACTAGCTCCCAGGGGCCTTTCATACATGATACCCTCGATGTCCGAACTACTCATGGTGAATACAAGGTCCAACCTTGCTGGTTCATCCTCTCCTCTCTCTCTGGTAGTGTCTCTAACATGTTGATGCATGAGGTTCTCCAGTACCACATCCATCATCTTGGCTCTCCATGTTTCGGGACCCCCATGGGGCTCCAGGTTTTCCCAGTCAATCTCCTTGTGATTGAAATCACCCATAACTAGTAACTTTGCTCCCCCCATGTGTGCTCTCCTGGCCACCTCGGCTAGTGTGTTGATCATTGCTCTGTTGCTCTCATCGTATTCTTCTCTTGGCCTCCTGCAGTTCTGTGGTGGGTTGTACATTACTGCAATTATCACCTTATGTCCCTCAGACTGGATTGTTCCTACTAAGTAGTCCCTTTCGCCCATGCCATCCATTCCTTCCATTTTCTCAAAACCCCACTGGTTTTTAATGAGCAGTGCAACTCCTCCTCCCCCTCTCCTCCCTCTGTCTTTCCTGAAGATTTGATATCCGGATGGAAAGATTGAATCTGTTATTATTCTGGTGAGTTTTGTTTCTGTGAGTGTTATTATGTCTGGGGATGTCTCTTTGATTCTTTCGTGCCACTCCTCATACTTGTTTGTTATTCCATTTGCATTTGTATACCACACCTTCAACTTCTTTTCTAAGACTGTGGTCTGGGAAGTATATTGGGGTTGGGGAAGTGGGAGACCTGGTAAGGAACTATGGGTTGTTGCTGTGGGGGTGAAGTTTGTAATGTAGTGGGTGGGGGCATTGGATGTGGTATGGGTGTTTTGATTTAGAGTGTTTGGTTGCACTGGGGTTGACCTGGTTGGGAGGCTTCTATAGAAAGCTGTGAGGGAGGCTGTATTTGATCTTCTTCCTGGGTCTGGGATCTCCTGTCTGTCTTCTCCATCCCCTCTCTTTCCTCCTTTCGCCTTTGTACCATCTCTCTCAGTTTCTTCCTTTCTTCTTGTGTTCTGTCTCGGTCGAGATACACCTTCCTGTATGCCATCATGTCCCTTAATCGTGCTTTCTCCTGCAGGATCCTGGTCCGAGTCGCTTCTGCCTTGAAGGTCACTCTCACTGGCCGGGTTCTTTTTTTTACAAACCCCCCTATTCTCCGAAAATTTTCCAGCTGGGTCATATCGTCTTCTCCTATTGCTTTCAAGATGCTTTCAATTGCTTTTTTTTCCCCTTGTTTTCTTGCTTCATATGTTTCCCCTTCGACTTCCTGGAGCCCATACACAAAGACTGACCTCACCCTTTCATTCTCCCACTGCATATCCCTGTGTATCCCCTCATTTAATTTGGTTTCCTCCACTGCAGCTTTCCTTTCATCAGTTTCACTGGCTAATGTACTTGGGCTCAGTGGCCTGTCATTTTCCCTTCTCGGCTTTCCTTGGGCTCTGTTGTTGTCTGTTAGGGCCTCCACATAAAGCTTAGCTCTTTCATTTGCTACAGTCTCCTCTGATAGAGCATCTCCATGCAGTTGTGCCCCTTCTTTCCCTACAGTCCCCTTATTTGTGACTGAGGTAGCAGTCTCTGTTGTCAATCCCAAAATGTTCTTTAGTTCTTTAGGCTGTTTCAGATTTTTCAATTCCTCTTCTAAACTCTGTGTGTGTGTGTGTGTGTGTGTGTGTGTGTGTGTGTGTGTGTGTGTGTGTGTGTGTGTGTGTGTGTGTGTGTGTGTGTGTGTGTGTGTGTGTGTGTGTGTGTGTGTGTGTGTGTGTGTGTGTGTGTGTGTGTGTGTGTGTGTGTGTGTGTGTGTTCAATAGTATTCTTTATATCTCAATAAGACTCGACTCAAGACTTATACAGTGACTGACAACCAGTCCCTAAATAATCTAACTTCACAACTATCAAGTCAGTCTAACAGCTCGCATGAATAATACAACGAACCATTCACCTAACAGCAATAATGTAGGAAGCAGCAGTGAGCAGCACAGCATCAGGAAAGCAACAAGGATACTAAAAACGACCCTAACTTATGGACCTTCAAGACATAAGAACCTACATAAAAGGCATAAAACTCTCTTAATACTGAAACTGAGTTCAGCATTTCTGAATCCACAACTACAGCAATGCGTAAATGTCAGATCAAATGTAGGTCGGAAGTTTAACTTGTGACCAGAGATGTACAGTGTCTCCACCACACAACCTCTGAGAAATGTTTAATATCACTATGTCTAAATAATACTCTGTGAATAGAGCTGCATAGAGTTAGGAGTAGTGTGGTCCGTCTCCCCAACGGAGAGTCCCGGCTCCCCAACGGAGAGTCCCGTCTCCCCAACGGAGAGTCCCGTCTCCCCAACGGAGAGTCCCGTCTCCCCAACGGAGAGTCCCGGCTCCCCAACGGAGAGTTCCGGCTCCTCAACGGAGAGTTCCGGCTCCCCAACGGAGAGTTCCGGCTCCCCAACGGAGAGTCCCTGTGCCCCAACGGAGACATTACCAAAAATCACAAGAGGTAACAGAGTAAGGCTACTGCCGCCACCAACAACAGAGAGAGAGAGAGAGAGAGAGAGAGAGAGAGAGAGAGAGAGGGGGGGGGGGGGAGGGAGAGAGAGGGGGGGGGGGGCAAACCCACAACTCCCAAAAACAAGTGTGATCTACTGGGACACCGCCAGGTGGGTACAAGGTTGCGCCTGACACCAGCTGAAACAAGCGGGTAGGTAGTTAGCAAGTGCTGACAGCCAATCAAAACTCTCCAGCACGGAGCACAATGAGAGGTGTAGTTGCTACATCCCACCTACATATAGAATATAAGAAGTCAGATAATAACAGAGAGTAAAAAAATTTTCTTTTCTGTTAATGAAAACATCGGCAATATAAAATTATATGAAACTTCAGGGGAAGCAACAGTAGGTGGGGAGGTAGATGGTAGGTGGGGAGGTAGATGGTAGGTGGGGATTTAGATGGTAGGTGGGGATGTAGATGGTAGGTGGGGAGGTAGATGGTAGGTGGGGAGGTAGATGGTAGGTGGGGAGGTAGATGGTAGGTGGGGATGTCGATGGTAGGTGGGGAGGTAGATGGTAGGTGGGGATTTAGATGGTAGGTGGGGAGGTAGATGGTAGGTGGGGATTTAGATGGTAGGTGGGGAGGTAGATGGTAGGTGGGGAGGTAGATGGTAGGTGGGGAGGTAGATGGTAGGTGGGGAGGTAGATGGTAGGTGGGGAGGTAGATGGTAGGTGGGGAGGTAGATGGTAGGTGGGGAGTTAGATGGTAGGTGGGGAGGTAGATGGTAGGTGGGGAGGTAGATGGTAGGTGGGGAGGTAGATGGTAGGTGGGGAGGTAGATGGTAGGTGGGGATGTAGATGGTAGGTGGGGAGGTAGATGGTAGGTGGGGAGGTAGATGGTTGGTGGGGATTTAGATGGTAGGTGGGGATGTAGATGGTAGGTGGGGAGGTAGATGGTAGGTGGGGAGGTAGATGGTAGGTGGGGAGGTAGATGGTAGGTGGGGAGGTAGATGGTAGGTGGGGAGGTAGATGGTAGGTGGGGAGGTAGATGGTAGGTGGGGAGGTAGATGGTAGGTGGGGAGGTAGATGGTAGGTGGGGATTTAGATGGTAGGTGGGGAGGTAGATGGTAGGTGGGGATGTAGATGGTAGGTGGGAAGGTAGATGGTAGGTGGGGAGGTAGATGGTAGGTGGAGAGGTAGATGGTAGGTGGAGAGGTAGTGGGCAGGTGGGGATGTAGATGGTAGGTAGGGAGGTAGAGGGTAGGTGGGGAGGTAGAGGGTAGGTGGGGAGGTAGATTCTAGGTGGGGAGGCATAGGGTAGGTGGGGAGGTAGAGGGTAGGTGGGGAGGTAGATGGTAGGTGGGGAGGTAGATGGTAGGTGGGGAGGTAGATGGTAGGTGGAGAGGCAAATGGTAGGTGGGGAGGTAGTGGGTAGGTGGGGATGTCGATGGTAGGTAGGGAGGTAGAGGGTAGGTGGGGAGGTATAGGGTAGGTGGGGAGGTAGATGGTAGGTGGGGAGTTATAGGGTAGGTGGGGAGGTAGATGGTGGGTCGGGAGGAAGAGGGTAGGTGGGGAGGTTGATGGTGGGTGGGGAGGTAGAGGGTAGGTGAGGAGGTAGGAAGGGTGATATATTAGAGGTCACTTTATCTACCGAGGATAAAGGAACCATCTCTCTTCACCACTTAGTAAGCCACTTAATAATATACCTTAGTAAGCCACTTAATAATATACCTTAGTAAGCCACTTAATATACCTTAGTAAGCCATTTAATAATACACCTTGGTATCCCTCTAAGTCTAAGGGATGCCTGGTCGTGGACCAGGCCGCGGGTGCGTTGATCCCCGGAATACCCTCCAGGTATCAGGTAGGGTGGACTGGGGTGCTTGGATACACCAACCAAGAGGAATACACATACAGAGTATTGTGACAGAATGTATTAAGTAATAATGCGGAAGAGAGGAAAATCCCCTGTCTCCCCCCCTTTCTCTCTTCCTGTCTCTCTCTGACTGGGGAGGATCGCTTGTTGTTGTATAGCTGTCATGTAGGACAGGGAAACTTTCGTGGACAGAGAACTGGGGAGTGGGGAGGGAGACAGTGGTATTGGGGAGTGGGAAGAGAGAGTGGAGTAGGAAAGTGTTAGGAGGGAGTGGATTATTATTATTATAATCAAGGGGGAAGCTCTAAACCCGGAGGATTATACAGCGCCTGGGGGGGATGTGGAAGGCATTCAGGCTTAATTCGGGGAACTGGAGCACAGATCCAATTCCCTAAATCAAGAGCCCCTCACCAACATCAAGGAACCTTCCTGGAGGGGAGGAGGGAGTGGAGCGTACAGGGAAGGGAGGAGTATTATTGTGGAGAGAGGAAGTGTTCAGGGAGTCTTCCTGGCTCTGGAGTCCTCCTGGAGTGGCTTCCAGAGATCACCACCCCCACGGGGCAGTCCCAGACCAGGCCTCCTGGTTGCTGGCCTGATCGATCATGCTGCTAGTGCCCGATGCCCGCAGTGCAAAGTGTGTACCACGTCAAGTTCCCTCCTGAAGACAGCTAGGGGTTTGTTGGTAATCTCCCTTATATAAGCATGAAGGGAGAGTGTCGAAGAGTCGTAGTCCCTTGACACTTATTGAGTTTTCTATCAGTGTGCTCATCGCTTCCCTGCTTTTTCAATTGAGTTATCTTGCACCATCTGCCAAGCTTCTTCTGTTCATAAGGAGAAATTTCTGGGTGCAGGTTTGGGACCAATCTCTCCAGGATCTTCCAGGAGTTCCCGTCTTGGCTATCCTTCCCATTTCAAAGACTCTGCCTTCTCACGTGCTAAACGTAATTTCTTCTCTCCCAAACTCTCTACTCCTGGGAACTCTTCTCTTCTTTGCCTTCCCCACATTTCCGGTCATTCTAATTTCAACAATTCTCTCCGTTCCTTAGACATCAAACTTACTTTCCGCCAGACTAACACTCTTCGCACTAATCTCGTTCATACCTCTCCTCCCTCTACAGATTATCCTGGTGTCTACTCTATTTCTTGCTCCTCCTGTCCTCTTCAATACTTTGGAGAAACTGGCCGATCTCTTTCTGACAGACTTAGGGAGCACAAAAATAGTGTTAGGCTTGCCGACACTAACAATGCTCTGTTCTGTCACGTCAGAGATCATAGCCATCCTATTGACTGGTCGTCTGCTAAAACTGTCTTCCCTACTTCCAACTTTAACAGTCGCCGTCTGGTTGAATCCTCCCTAATACACAATAAAAAGTAGGGGCGCCATTGGTACACTAAGAGAAAACACCATAAGTGTCCGGGGCCCAAAACTGTTCAACAGCCTCCCATCAAGCATTAGGGGAATTGCCAATAAACCCCTGGCTGCCTTCAAGAGAGAGCTGGACAGATACCTAAAGTCAGTGCCGGATCAGCCGGGCTGTGGCTCGTACGTTGGACTGCGTGCGGCCAGCAGTAACAGCCTAGTTGATCAGGCCCTGATCCATCGGGAGGCCTGGTCATGGACCGGGCCGCGGGGGCGTTGATCCCCGGAATAACCTCCAGGTAACACAACTTTCCTTGTATGAATCTTAGTCGTGGCTTCGTCTCTGTAGATGCCTTCCTCTCCCACTACATTGTAAAATGCTCCAAGCTTCAGAATACTCGTGATCTAACCTGATTCCTCCTTTTTTCTTCTCTCTCTTCCCCTTTCCTTTTTCTGCTTTGGGTTGTCTTTCTTCTGCCCTTTGTATTTGTTCCTTCTTTATTTACTTATTTATTTATTTTCCCCCCTCGGTGTTCTTGCTCTTACCCTATGTGGGCACCAGCTCCCTTACAGTGCTCCTCTTTCTGTATACATATGTCAGCATAGTTGCTGATCCCTGTATTCCCAGTATTATATAGCATAGCATATTAGTATCATCCCTGTGCTTTAGACACGAGATCCCTTGTAGGCCTTTGGCTTGGTGTGACGTCATGGGATACACATGGGCAGTGATCCCTCTGTCCCGTCCTCACTCAGCGGCAGACCTTCCAGGCGTAGACAGGCAAGGCAACTGTGGCTCTATTCCTCATCTCAGTCTGACAATACACCTACCATCCTACAAGTGTGTCTACCTTATCCTACGATATCTCCATTTAAGAACCCTTGCGATACATAAACCTGTAGAAGTAAAGACATTATTATTATTATTATTATTATTATTATTATTATTATTATTATTATTATTATATTGCCCGTCGTTTTAATCTATAAAAGGCACTCCTGGTTGATCAGGCTCTGATCCACCAGGAGGCCTGGTCACAGACCGGGCCGCGGGGGCGTTGACCCCCGGAACTCTCTCCAGGTAAACTCCTCTCCCTTTCCAACCTGCACCTTCTCCTTAATAACGGTGTGTTTAACATGCTTCTACTGCCACTGAGCTCATCGTTTAGTTCATCGTTTATCATATTGTCTTCCCAGCGAATTTCAGCAGCAAGTTCACGACTTATTAGCTCCATGTTGATGTCCTTTTAAGATTAAATTTGTTGAGCACACCCTCCTGGTTGAGTGAGTTTTGCTGATTTTGATCAATGGACATGATTCATAATGCACTTCTCAACCTCTGTCAGAGTGTGGTCTGAGTATACTGTCTTCAGCACTATAATGTTCCTAACCAAGTCTTCATTATTAGTGAAAATAAGGTCTAAGGAGAGAGAGAGAGAGAGAGAGAGAGAGAGAGAGAGAGAGAGAGAGAGAGAGTTAGGGATCCTGAACCTAACCTTGTCAAACCCTGTGTAAAACACAGAGAGACAGACAGACAGACAGACAGGGTGAAAGTAGGGAATGTAGGAGTGTGTAAGAAGGGAGAGAGAGGAGAGGAGTGTGGAGGAAGAGATTGGGGAGGGAGGGAGAGTGAAGGTGGGAATGAGAGTGAAGGTGGGAATGAGTGTGAAGGGAGTGGGGAAAGAGTGGGAGTGAAGGAGTGGGGAAGTTGGGAGCAGAAGAGAGTGAGAGAACGTTGGGAGGGAGTTAAGAGGAAAGGAATGGGGTGGAAGGGAGTATTGAGGGTGGGATGGGGTGGGAAGGGAGGAAGTGGGGAGGGAGGAAGTTAGAAGGGAGGGAAGAAGTGCTGACGGCGGGTGGGAGTTGGGAAACAGGGAAAGGGGAGGGTGGGTGGTAATGGGAAAGGGTGAGAGAGAGTGGGGGAAGGCGGGAGTTAGAAGGGAGGGAATTGGGAGGGGTGGGAATGGGGATGGAGGGAGATAGTGGGGAGGATGGGTGAGATTGAGAGGGAGTGGGGAGGGTCGGAGGGAGTGGAGAGGGATGATTGGGTGGGAGTGAGGAGGATGGTGGGAATGGTGGAGGAGAGGGTGATGGAGAGGGTGGTGGGGATTGTGGGGGATGGTGGTGGGGAGGGACGTGTCCTTGCCTGGGGAAGATCAGATAAGGAAGTGTCTGGCGCCGTTGAGGCCAACAGTTCAGGTCAATGGGAGCCCCCTTACCCCTTACCACCCATGACAGCCCCTTACCACCCATGACAACCCCTTACCACCCATGGTAGCCCCTTACCACCCATGACAGCCCCTTACCACCCATGACAGCCCCTTACCACCCATGACAGCCCCTTACCACCCATGACAGCCCCTTACCACCCATGACAACCCCTTACCACCCATGGTAGCCCCTTACCACTCATGGCATCCCCTTGCCACCCATAGCAGCCCCTTGCCACCCATGGCAGCCTCCTACCATCCATGGAAGTCCCTTACCACCCTAGCAGCCCCTTGCCACCCATGACAGCCACTTGCCACCCATGAGTACTCCATGCCATCCATGGCAGTCCCTTGCTTCCCATGGCAGCCCCTTGCCACCCATGGGTGACCCATGGCATCCCCTTGCCACCCACGGCAGCCCCCTCCCATCCCGTCACCTGGCTCACTCGGCACCTGGACCAGACTCATGGAGTTCCCTATTTATTAAAATAAAATTACCACTAGCACAGGTCTTCAATATTCACTGGAGAAAGAGCCTAAATTTAGGTGAGGTACCAATGATTGTTTAAGTGCAGACATAGATCCTTACCATAAGGGGGGTAGTAGAGCACTAGTTCAAAATTGCAGACCAGAAGCTCTTAACTTCTCACATCATAAAAATCTTCGAAAGAGTGATAAGATGTCAAATTACAAAGCAGCACAGTTTTAGAACTGGATACTCACACCTGTCACAGCTGATGAACCACTGTGTCAGAATTACGGAAGCGCCTGTTGAAAATAATAATATATCTTTATTTCTACAAGTACATGTACAAGGTATACAGTCCTAGCTGACATCAATGACATACTGCTATATAGAAAGCCCCTTATTATGCAGAGAATTTCGGGCAAATTAGGTCAGTTTTGTCCCAGGATGCGACCCACACCAGTCGACTAACACCCAAGTACCCATTTTTCTGATGGGTGAATATAGACAACCAGTATACGGAAACACGCCTAGCGTTTCCACCCTTGCCGGGAATGGAACCCGGACCTTCAGCGTGTGAAGCAACAGCTTTTAACCAACCAAGATATGAACAGGATTTTCCAGTGGGCAGTGGAAAATAACATGAAGTTTAATAGTGTTAAGTTCCAGCTGCTTTAGTATTGAAAGGATGAACTCAAAAGAACACTGTATAAAATTCTCAAGAGGATCGTCAAATAGAATGAAAGTCTTGGGAATAATTATGTCAGCTGACCTTTCTTTCAAAGAACACAATAAGACAAAGGTCACGACAGCCACGAAGATGAAGAGGTGGGTAATGAGAACCTTTAAAACAAAGGAAACAATGTCTACATAAAGCCATTGAAGCCTTTAAATTACTGGGGACGTCTTAACGTCTTCAATGTGTACTCGGTTGTGTGGAGGACAGAGAGATACGTGATAATATATATGTGGAAAGTACCTGATGGCCTGGTCCCACATCTGTACACTGTCATTACAATATACTGGAGCGAGAAATTTGGGAGAAAGTGCAAAATAAACCCAGTGAAAAGCCAGGGCACAGTGGGCACGCTAAAAGAAAGTTGTGGTCCCAGATTGTTCATGACTGTTTAATATCTTCCTAGAAAATATAAAAAACATTCCTAGGACACGTGTAGAAGTCAACCAGGCTGTGATGGATATCTGGGTCACCTGGCCACCAGCAGTGACAGCCTGGTTGACCAGGTAAGCACCAGTTGAGCCTGGCCAGACACGGAGTAGAATAACTCTCCTGCCTCTCACAACTACTGGATCACTATGATATGGCCTCATATCAGACATAAACAGAGATATACATCACAGCACCGTATCATCCTTTGCAGATGATACTAGGATCTGCATGAGGCTGTCATCTGCTGAGGACGCGGTTAACCTCCAAGAAGATATAAACAAAGTTTTCCAGTGGGCAACGGTAAACAATATGATGTTCAATGAGGACAAATTCCAACTACTCCGTTATGGAAAACTGGAAGAGATAATAACTAGAACAGAGTATACTACAGACTCCGGCCATACAATAGAGCGGAAAAATAATGTAAGGGACCTGGGAGTAGTAATGTCTGAGGATCTCACTTTCAAGGATCACAACAGTGCCACGATCGCACGTGCAAAGAAAATGATAGGATGGATAATGAGAACTTTCAAAACGAGAGATGCCAAGCCAATGATGATCCTTTTCAAATCACTTGTTCTCTCTAGGCTGGAATACTGCTGTACATTAACATCTCCATTCAAAGCAGGTGAAATCGCAGATCTAGAGAGTGTACAGAGATCCTTTACTGCACGTATAAGTTCTGTCAAACACCTTAACTACTGGGAACGCTTGGAAGCACTTGACTTGTACTCGTTGGAACGCAGGAGGAAGAGATATATCATAATCTACACTTGGAAAATCCTGGAAGGAATGGTCCCAAATCTGCACACAGAAATCACTCCCTACGAAAGTAAAAGACTGGGCAGGCGATGCAAAATGCCCCCAGTTAAAAGTAGAGGCGCCATTGATACTCTAAGGGAAAACACCATAAGTGTTCGGGGCCCAAGACTGTTCAACAGCCTCCCATCAAGCATTAGGGGAATTGCCAATAAACCCCTGGCTGCCTTCAAGAGAGAGCTGGACAGATACCTAAAGTCAGTGCCGGATCAGCCGGGCTGTGGCTCGTACGTTGGACTGCGTGCGGCCAGCAGTAACAGCCTAGTTGATCAGGCCCTGATGCATCGGGAGGCCTGGTCATGGACTGGGCCGCGGGGGCGTTGATCCCCGGAATAACCTCCAGGTAACCTCCAGGTACCCCTTGCCACCCATGACTACCTCTTGCCACCCATGACTACCCCTTGCCACCCATGGCTACTTGTCACCCAGATGTGATGAATGGTTTTGAAAACCGACAATTTGAAGAACTGAGACACTTATGCAACATATGGGAATCTTGATTGAAGATACAAGACTGATGAACTGAACACATCAACTCCAGGCTGAGGGACTGATTACCTCAAACTCCTCCTCCCCTCATACCTTCTTGCTTTGTATAAGACTGATGAAGCCACTGTGTGGCGAAACGTTTCTTTAATAAAAATCCCGTATGCTACGCAAGTGTCTCAATTCTTCTACTTGTCATCCACTGCCGCCACTTGCCGGTCAAGGTTACTGTGGTTACCCCTTTCAACTTAGGACCATCCCCGGCCACTTAGGACCACGCCCGGCCACTGAGGACCACCCCTGCCACTTAGACCCACCTCTTGGCACGCATGGTCACCTCTGGCCACCCTAGGCGGCTCGTGACCACCCCTGGCCGCCTCTCACTGCAGAGTGCATTTCAATTGCTCTGAGGTGTTCCCAGTAGTTTAAATGCTTTATTGACTATGCAGACAGCAACCAATTTCTGTACATTACTAAACTCTCATATACTTCTGCCGAGACTGAGAGCACAACTGATTTGAATAATAGCATCACTGGTGATATTTATCTTGTTTTGAAAGTTCTCATTATCCTGCCTGTTATTTTTGGCCTTTGCTGCTGGTTTGGTACCGACCCGCTGGGGCAGTGATCCTAGAGTCGTAATGGTAGATACGATGCCATGGCTAATGTTGTTCTTTTCCCATGTCTGTCATTAGAGTGAGAAACAGTTAAGGTGCTAGGATCGTACCCTGAGGCACTGATTTTTTCCTAGAAATCTGAATGTCCATTTCACTGCTTTTCCTGTTACACCTATTACCCTTATTTTATGGGCTATAATTCCATGATTACCTTTGTCAAATGCCTTTGCAAAATCCGTGTAGGCAAAGTCAGCACCAGACCCTGACTCATGAAACTCCACATTCATTACACAGTCCATGAAACCACTATTACTTGCCTTGAATATTCTTTGGAGGATTAGTCTGGGGAATGAGTCATTCCACAGTTCTTAATTAAAAATCCACAAATGTTTCAGTAAAGCAATCGGTAAAAAACTATAGACCAATATTGCTGACGCTCCACATATCAAAATCTTTGATGCTTAAAATGCAAGATTACTAATCATATGGTATGTCAATAACTGCACAACCCAGGGCAGCATGGGTTCACAGCATGTCGCTCCTGCCTCTCGCAACTGGTCTTGGATTCATTGGGAAACAAACAAAATGTGGATGAAGTGTACACAGACTTTATAAACACCTTTGACCAGTGCAACGATGGTGCTATAGCCAACAGATGGTTATTTATTTTATAACGATGTGATCCCAAAGTATAATAGTGAATAGAGTGAAATCAGAGGCTGCTATTTTGAAAAGTCATCTTTCCCCTGTTCTCTTTCTTATTCTCATATCTAATACCGAGAAAGATATAAATCATTGTACCTTGTCATCCTTTTCGGACGATACTACAGTGGAATTTGTATAAGAGTGACAGCCATCGAGGACACAGCAAACCTCTAAGCTGATGTAAACAAATTTTCCAATGGGAAGACAAGTTTCAGTTATAGAAAGACTGAGGAAACAGAGTGCAAGACTATTATGAGAGACATAGCAGCGATTTTGTCGGAAGTTCTCACCTCCAAAGATCACAACAGTGCCACTATCAAAATCACTAGGAAAATGTTATCTTAGAAAGTAGAACCTTCAAAACTAGCGACGGCAAGCTAATAATACTCAAGTCAATTATACTTTCCAGGCTGGAATACTGTTGTACTCTAACATCTCTGCTCAAGGCCTGGATATTGTGCAGAGAACCTTCACTGCTCGCATCATTTATGTCAAGCACCTAAATTACTGGGAACTTTTGAAATTCCTTGATCTGTACTCCTTGGAACGTAGGCAAGAAAGATAGGTTATAATATACGCCTACAACATTCTAAAAGGATTAATTCCAAATTAACATTCACAAATCATTTCATATGAAAACAAGATGCTCGGTAGACAGTGTCAAATACCTCCAAGAAAAAGTAGGGGCGCAATGATTTTACTAAGTGAAAACTGAATAAGTGTGAAGAGATCAGCATCCCATCATACATAAGGGGGATTACAACAGACCTCTGGCTGTATTCAAAAGAGAACTGGACAAGTTCCTCAAATTAGTTCCTCGTCAGCCGGGCTGTGGTGAATACGTTGGATTTCATGCAGCTAACTCCAATAGCCTCGTTGATCAGGTCATCCACTGAGAAGCCTGGTGTGGGCTCAGGCTGTGGGGGCATAGATTCCAGGTGGTTTTCTATAACAGTCTCGGTTATCTTGTTATAATGAACTAATAGATGCTGAGATGCCAGCTCCTGTCACATCAGAACTCTTTCACAGTGTTTCTCGATGTGTGATGCTAGTGCTGTTGATACCTTCTATGTGAAAGTAGCTACGTCTGCACTTCTGAAATTTCACCCTAATCTATATTCCTCTTCCAAAGAAAACCGAGTCTCCGCGCTAATGGTACTTTGCATATCTTCACAAATTCCGAATTCCAGAAATGGGGTCGAAGTCCTGCATGCGTGGAAGTTTTATTCATTTCTTCTTCGAAGTCTGAAGGATTTGTGTTATTTTCATATATATAATTTACAGGAAGGGCAGTGTAAGTGCCCCTTTCCCCCCAGTACCATACCCCAATGGCGCAGTACTTGCCTCTGCTTCTCATTCCCATGTCTGACATAGACAGGGACATAAATCGTGGCACTGTATCATCTTCAGCAGATGATACTAACATCTGTATGAGAATGGCAACCACGAAGACACAGCGAACCTTAAAACTGATAAGGTTTAGACACGTAAGCAAACACTAGGACATATTTATTAAAAAACATCTCGGTCCTGGGACCTTAATCACTTCTAACATGCAGAGGTTAATAAGACAATATATGTTAGGAGTGATCAAGGTCCCAGGACCGTAACGTTTTCTAATATGTTTAGTGCTTGCTTAAGTGTCTTTTTAAGCCAATTTGTCGGTATTACCAAAGTTTAGAGCACAAGCTGATATAAACCAAGTCTTACAGTGGGCTACTTGCAACAATATGGTGTTCAATAAGGAAAAATCTCAGTACGTTACGGAAGAATGGAGGAAATAAAGGCAAGATCCTAGTACAAAACTAACTCAAACCAATTTTCATAGAACGTAAGCCAAATGTGAGAGATCTGGGAGTGATAATGTCAGAAGATCTCAATAACAAAGATGCCAAGCCAATGATGATACCTTCAGGTCATTCATTTTTCCTTGGCTGGAATATTGCTATATACTAACAGACCCCCTTCAAGGTAGTCGACATTACTTAGCTTGAAAATACTGATAACCTTCACAGCGCCCAAATTACCGGGAGTACTTGAAGTCCCTAAACCTGTAAGATACTGGATATTTTGCAGGCGATACTAGAATCTGTATGAAAGTGGCATCTGTTGAGGATAAGGCCAACCTCCAAGCTGGTGTAAACACTCCTCCAGTGGGCCACTGACAGTATTATAATGCTCAATGAGGACAATTTTCTGTTTTTTTTTTTTTTTTGTTATGGAAGGATTCAGTAAATAAAGATTAAAATGGAGCGTAAAACAGGCACAAATCATTCAGCAGTACGTAAGACTTTTGTGAGAGATCTTGGAGTGACCATGATAGAAGATCTCTCCTTCAACGATCAAGGTCACAACAACGTCACTACCACAATTGCAGTGAAAATGATAGGCTGGATAAGTAGTACCTTCAAAACAAGGGATGCCAATATAATGACGCTTTTCAACTCACTGGTTCTCTCTATGCAGGAATATAGGTATATGCTGGCGAAATTGCAGACCTTGAGAATATGCAGAGAACCTTCACTACTTGCATAGATTCAGTCAAGCTCCTAAATTACTAGGAATTTAGAAGAACTGGTCCCAAATCTGCACATGCAAATCATTCCTCATGCATTTAAGAAGTTGGTGGATAGTACAAAATACCCCAGTGAAAAAGCCCGGGGTGAAATGAGAACAATAAGGGAAAACTCAATAAATGTGAAGAGACTTTTCTATACAAAGGGAGATTACTAACAAATCCCTCGCTGTCTTCAATATCAGCACCCCTGGGCTGGGGTGCTTATACTGGAATTCGCGTAGCCAGCGCCAACAGAGTGGTTGGTTAGGCCATCCACCGGGAGGCCTGGTCTGGAAGCGGGTCGTGTTGACCTCGGAACACTCTCCAGTTAAAGTCTAGACAAGTGTGATGCTTTACCAGAGTCTGATCGTTTATTTTGTCCTAGTCTGTTCTCAGAATATTGAAATTAAATTTAGTAAACATGAATTAATACTTGTTTACACTTGAATGAGATTGTGATCCGAGTTTATTATCTCTCGAATATTTCTTCACTCTTTGTTTAGTCCCCTCAAGGAAGGTTCCTTGATGTTGGTCTCTTGATTTAGGGAATTGGATCTGTGCTCCAGTTCCCCCCTGAATGAATATCCTCCGGGTTCTTCACTCTTTGTCAACATCTACTTTATCGTGTTTTTCTTTCCTAATAGATTCTGTCGTCTGTTGGCTGAATGCAAACTTTCTGTAGAGTTTTAGGAATACCCTTGGTATACCCTTGGTATACAGCTTCTTGGGTATCAGCATTTGCTGGTACTATTTCTAGTAGTGCTGTTGTGTATCTCTTTTCATTTTACATTTGGGAGATTGAAATTTCTAAGGAGGATACGGAAATATTTGATGAAGGATTTTCAAGCTTTAACATTTATTTTTACCTTCTTAATCTCTTCAGTTAATTCTTCCGCTGTAGTGAATGTTGGTTTGTACACGAGGACAACTACCAGGTCTTTGGTGTTCACTCTTATAACGGGTACCTGTATCATACTATGGGATGATACAGAGCAAACCATACCCCCGGCCGGGATTGAACCCGCCACGCTAGCTGGAGATTCGTCTGTAAAAACTTGCATTTGTGGTCACAGTGGTGCCTGTGCTAACCTTCCTATGGTGTAGAAATATTCCTAGTTGGATGATTCTTATGTGGCTAGCTGGTCTAGTGGCTAACGCGACGGGCTGGAGTTTTGAGACTCTATGACCGCGGGTTCAATCCCGGCCGGGGGTATGGTTTGTTTGCAATCGTGTCATTACGATTTCTTGAGTCATGATACAGAGTTTTGTGCTAACAAGTCATTCACACAGAGACCTACACCCCCTCCCCCCCTCCCCCCTCCCCCTTTAATTATTTACCCTGGCACATCTATATAAACAAAATATATTTGGGAATATAGATTTCGCTGTCCAAGAAATCTGTATTGATGGTTTCTATAAAAAGCTCCGGATATTTATTTTTTTTTTGTCTGGAGTCTGTTTACGAAGGAATTTTAATTTTTTATTCTTCTCTTCACTGTTTATATATTGATAAAAATAAAGATAATCTTCCTAGGTTTCTCTGAAATTATTATAGGTGACAGATGTAGTGGTTAGGGATGTTCTAATTGTTCTCTAGTTTATATTCCTTCCGTCCCACCTGCCGTCTCTCCATATTTTTATTCGTTTCCAGCTTGTAACATTTTTTTTTTCATTTTGTTTCTTTATTGTCATTATGTCTAAAAAAATGTGCACATCTATACCTTGGATGAAAATGATTGCCATCGTCACAGCATAATTAAAACATTTCAGTATTTTAGAATTTTAGGTCTTTCTTCAAAGCGACATTTTCCCTTTATAAGACTGCTGAAACATTTCTTTACGTGTGGGTAATTATAATTTTTCACATATCTGTAGAGTGCTCTCGTGTAATGCTTGCACATTTTACTTTTAATCTATGTTGATGTCATCTGAGGTATTTTACAGTTTTTCTGTGCATTCTTACGTTTGTGACACTCTCACCTGCACAGGTTTGTGGCACCCTTACCTGCACAGGTTTGTGACACTCTCACCTGCACAGGTTTGTGGCACCCTTACCTGCACAGGTTTGTGACACTCTCACCTGCACAGGTTTGTGGCACCCTTACCTGCACAGGTTTGTGACACTCTCACCTGCACAGGTTTGTGACACCCTTACCTGCACAGGTTTGTGACACCCTTACCTGCACAGGTTTGTGACACTCACCTGCACAGGTTTGTGACACCCTTACCTGCACAGGTTTGTGACACCCTTACCTGCACAGGTTTGTGACACCCTTACCTGCACAGGTTTGCGGCACCCTTACCTGCACAGGTTTGTGACACCCTTACCTGCACAGGTTTGTGACACCCTTACCTGCACAGGTTTGTGACACCCTTACCTGCACAGGTTTGTGACACCCTTACCTGCACAGGTTTGTGGCACCCTTACCTGCACAGGTTTGTGACACCCTTACCTGCACAGGTTTGTGACACCCTTACCTGCACAGGTTTGTGACACCCTTACCTGCACAGGTTTGTGACACCCTTACCTGCACAGGTTTGCGACACCCTCACGCACACGAGAAACTTAAAAGTAACATTTATGACACACTAAACACTGAAGACAGGACACCTCCAGTTTTGCTCTACTACTATAACTACACACAGTGAACAGGACACCACGCGCTCAGCTCTGCTCCTGTAAAAACAAATGAATAATATTGGAAAGAGAAGTGGAGCGAGTACTATACCTTGAGGAACGGAACTTTTTACTGTAGCAGCCTCTGACTTTTTTTTACTACCCCACTTTTACTATCCCTCACCTTTCCAGTTATCCTCCTTGCACATATTTTGTGCATAATTACCCAAAGGTCTTACTTATCAAAGGCTTCTACAAAGTCAGTGTACACTACAGCTGTATCTTGATTGTCTTCCAGTGTATCCAAGACCATGCTGGGATCGTTCAGCAATTGCAAGAGACACGTATGACCTATGCTGAGCCCAATTGCATTTTCTGCTGTTCCATGTGAGCAAAAATCTTGATTGTTAAAACCCCTTCAGAAATATTGATTATGTGGGGCATCAGCGCTGTCGGTCTATAAGTGTTCGTAATTGCTTCACTGACACCTTTATGGATAGGTCAATATTAGTATTTTGATGAATGTGGCTTCTTCTCAATAGAATATTTAATGCATGTGATATTGATTTCTTGAAATTCTTGATGAATATAGAGTTCTAAGAGTCTGGGCCTGGGATGGAGTGCAGGTGCAAGCAAAAGCTTCTTAGAAGTCAAGTGGTGTTAGAATTGTATCAGAGATTATAGAGACGTTTGTAGTTTTAGGTCTCGTGCATGAAGAACTCATCTTGGTCATCAATCTTAGTGGTTCACCGAACACTGAGTCATTCTGTGACCTTAGTGTTTCACTCATCTCTTTGTTGTTATCCGTGTATGTTGCAGCTCCTTCAGTCAAACACCAGATACCAGATGTTGCAAATAAGAAGTATTTTGAATTTTCTCTCATATTCATTTATGACTTTTTTGCTCCCTCAGTCTCTCATGGACTCTGATTCACTCAATTAGAACTCGAAGATTTTCATATCTTTAACCGTGTTACTTTTAGGGAGAGTCTCTCCCTCTCTATCCTACACCTTCTCTTCCTCTTTCGTCATGGTATATGCCTGGAGCATATTTCTAGTGCCATTGAGCTCATCCTCTTGAAAAACTGGTTTAGTTAGTTTAATATGTTTATTATGCACCCCATACCCATCCTGTGGGCGGTAGTCAAAAGATTACAGAGGTACATAATTGGTCCAGGGACTGGACTCCAAAGTTTTGATAGCTGAGCAAGCTACAGAGGCAATGAACTCACAATTTACAAAGGTAATGAACTCACAATTTACAAAGGTAATGAACTCACAATTTACAAAGGTAATGAACTCACAATTTACAAAGGTAATGAACTCACAATTTACAAAGGTAATGAACTCCAGGTAAGTCTGGTCACAATCATGACAAGTTACAAAGGTATTTACAGATTACAGAGGTACGTAATGGGTCCAGGGACTGGGCCCCCAAAGTTTTGATAGCTGAACTAGGTACAAAGGCAACGAGCTCACAAGTTACAAAGGTAATGAATTCTGTAGAATGGTTACTTACGTTTATACTTTGGCTACAATCATGAACAAATTATAGAGTAATGAGCAATTCACACTTCCACACCCGGTCACAACTGTAATGAGTTATTGGTGCAAATATTGATTGTTGAGTCACACACACACACACACACACACACACACACACACACACACACACACACACACACACACACACACACACACACACACACACACACACACACACACACACACACACAAAACTGGTTTAGGTGCTCGTTTATCATATTGTCTTCCCAGACTAATGTACACAATAAGCTTGTATCTACCGTCAACAGACGTAGATTGAATGTACAGTAAACTAGCGACTACCGTCCACAGCATGGATATGGGGCATGCAGTACACTAACAACTACCGTCCATGGGATAGATATGGGTCCACAGCATGGATATGGGGCATGCAGTACACTAGCAACTACCGTCCATGGGATAGATATGGGATGTTCATTACACTAGCGACTACCGTCCACAGGAGGGATACGGGATGTACGGTGGACTAGCCGCTACCATCCACAGGAAGTATGTGGGGTATGAAGTATACTAATAGCTTCCGTCCACGTAGTACGTTGGACTACGTGCGGCCAGCATTAACAGCCTGGTTGATCAGACCCTGATCCACCGAGAGGACTGCTCGTGGACCGGGCCGCGGGGGCGTTGATCCCCGGAATACCCCCAGGTAGACTCCAGGTACGGTGCACGATATCTAAAATTCGACTGGTAATATCGTAGAGGGGAAAGGGAGCGGGGAAGGGGGTGGCGAGGGATTGTGGTCGGACTCGGGGGTGGGGAGATGAAGGAGGGGGAGACCACACTGTCAGCCAGGGAAGGAAGGGGAAAGGGGTGAATAAGTGGAGACGGTACTGGTCACTATGGTAATGAAAAGTGGTGGGTACTGTATATGTTAGACATGAGTAATGGGTGAGGAGAGGTGAGGGGAATTAGAAAGGAGATAAGGACGAGTTACCTCTCGCATGGGCCAGTAGGCCTGCTGCAGTGTTCCTTCGTTCTTATGTTCTTATGAGTCTAAGTCAGCTTCTGTCGTCACACGTAGTTGAAAGGTATTTCATACGCAGTTTCAAGAGTAGATGCTACCTGGAGTCTACCTGGAGGGTATTCCGGGGATCAACGCCCACGCGGCCCGGTCCACGACCAGGTCTCCCGGTGGATCAGGGCCTGATCAACCAGGCTGTTACTGCTGGCCGCACATAGTCGAACGTACGAACCACAGCCCGGCTGATCCGGCACTGACTTCAGGTATCTGTCCAGCTCCCTCTTGAAGGCAGCCAGGGGCCGATTGGTAATTCCCCTTATGCCTGGTGGGAGGCTGTTGAACAGTCTTGGGCCCCGGACACTTATGGTGTTTTCTCTTAGTGTACCAATGACGCCCCTACGTTTCACTGGGGGTATGTTGCATCGCCTGCCAAGTCTTTTACTTTCGTAGGGAGTGATTTCTGTGTGCATATTCGGGACCATTCCTTCTAGGATTTTCCAAGTGTAGAGCAAATCAAGTGCTTCCAAGAGGTATGGAATGGACCTGAAAAAAAAAAGTCCATTCACAGTGTTAGGGACAGACATGGTATGGCCTAAGATGCCAGGTACCAGGACTGATGGAGGGATGCTGGTTAAGAGGAGTGGAGGGAGGTGGAAGGTACCGCGTCTCGACCCTCCCCCCATCCCATTACGAGCTTGGTATGAATAGAGGCGCACACACGCACTCATACACACCGGGGCCAGGAGCTATGAATCAACCCCTGCAACCACAGTTAGGTGAGTACACATACGTACATACAAATTATGCAGTCAACCATGACTTCTAACCCTACTCTAATAACCTTCCCCCTCCCTTCTGTTCTCTCTCTCTCTCTCTCTCTCTCTCTCTCTCTCTCTCTCTCTCTCTCTCTCTCTCTCTCTCTCTCTCTCTCTCTCTCTCTCTCACCTCTGTCCCAGTTGTATGCAAATACATACTGTAAATGTAAATACGTGTATAAATGTAGTTGTATGTGAGTATACACTTAGTGGCCACTTTATTGCACACACGTGCTCGTTAATGCAAATATAAGAACAAAAGAAAGAAGGAACACTGCAGGAGGCCTACTGGCCCATGCGAGGCAGGTCCAAGTCTCCCAACCTGGAGGTTACCTGGAGGTTATTCCGGGGATCAACGCCCCCGCGGCCCGGTCCATGACCAGGCCTCCCGATGGATCAGGGCCTGATCAATTAGGCTGTTACTGCTGGCCGCACGCAGTCCGACGTACGAGCCACAGCCCGGCTGATCCGGCACTGACTTTAGGTATCTGTCCAGCTCTCTCTTGAAGGCAGCCAATGGCTTAGAAAAATTACCCAACCTAGTCAGGTCAGGTCACATCCACTTAAGAAAGGAGCACGGCTTCAGACCTAGTAGCACAAGCTAGTCAGGTCCAACTCACACCCACCCACACCCACTCATGTATTTATCTAACTTATTTTTAAAACTACAAAACGTTTTAGCTTTATGATGGTACTAGGGAGTTTGAAGATTGAGACACTTATGCAACATATGGGAATCTTTATTCAGGAAACGTTTCGCCACACAGTGGCTTCTTCAGTCCAACCTTTGGACGAAGACCTACTTCGACTAGTGGATGGTACCACTATGACTCCACCTCCTCCTGCTTCGCCTCACCTCACTACAGTATATAAGCCACGTCTACGGCCCTGTGCTGTACATTCTACAAGACTGATGGACTGAACACATCGACTCCAGGCTGAGGGACTGATTACCTCAAACTCCTCCTCTCCTTACGCCTTTCTACTTTGTATTGGACTGATGAAGCCACTGTGTGGCGAAACGTTTCCTGAATAAAGATTCCCATATGTTGCATAAGTGTCTCAATCTTCAACTTGTCGGCTTTTCAAACCATTCATCACTCTAGTGAGTTTGTTCTACTCATCCACAACTCTATTACCAAACTGAATTTTTCCAACTTAAAACAAATGCTGCGAGTCCTGTCTAGGCTAGATATTTTTAGCACGCTATTTACAGCCCCATTATTTATTCTTGTTTTCCATTTATACACCTCAATCATATCCTCCCTAATTATACGCCTTTCTAGAGATTGCAGATTCCGGGCCCTCAGTTCGTCTTCATAGGGAAGATTTCTGATACATGGGATCAACTTTGTCATTCTCCTTTGTACGTTTTCCAGTGCATTTATATCCATTCTGTAATACGGTGACAAAACTGTGCGGCATAATCTAGATGAGGCCTAACCAAAGATATATAGAGTTGAACAACCTGAGAACTTCTGTTCATTATGCTTCTTGATAGGAAGCCAAGGATTCTGTTCGCTTTATTGCGAACACTTATGAACTGTTGTCTTGGTTTAAGATTGCTGCAAACCAGATCTTCCAAATCCTTTTTGCAATTAGTAATATTAAGATCAACATTATTTAGTTTATATTAAACTGCATCTGCCACTTCTCCGATCATTGCATCAGTCTATTCAAATCTTCCTGGAGTGCTCTAGTGTCCTCGTTAGAATGAATTGGACGGCCTATTATGATGTCATCAGCAAATTTGCTTATGCTTATGTAAATTGTGAACAACAATGGGCCCAACACTGACCCCTGAGGAACACCGCTTGTGACGTGCCCCCATTCTGATTTCTCCCCATTTATGCAAACTCTCTGCTGCCTATCTGTCAACCATGCCTCTATCCAAGAAAAAAATCCTCTTCCTATTCCGTGTACCTTAATTTTCTTCAACAGTCTCTGATGTGGGACTTTATCAAAAGCCTTACTGAAGTCCATATACACAGTATTATATTCATTACCATGTTCTACCTCCTCAAATACCAAAGTGAAAAAAGTTAATAAATTTGTAAGGCAAGAACTCCCTTTTGTAAAACCGTGCTGAGATTCATTAATCAATTTATGCCTTTCAAGATGGCTATAAATTGCCTCGGCAATTATTGATTCCATAAATTTTCCCACTTTGGAGGTAATGCTTATTGGTCTATAGTTTGAAGCTAAGGACCTGTCACCTGCTTTGAAAATAGGTATCACATTTACCATTTTCCACTTATCTGGCACCATGCCAGTTTGTAGTGATATATTGAAAAAAATTAGCTAAAGGTTTGCTAAGCTCCTCTTTATATTGCATACAGTTCATCAGGGCCTGGGGATTTGTTAGGTTTTAATTTATCTATTTGCCTAAGGACCATGTCAATAGTTACCCTAATTGTGCATAGTTTATTATAGTCCTGTTCTACATAATTTGTTATTTCTGGAATATCGCTAGTATCTTCCTGTGTAAAAACTGAGGGAAAGCAAATGTTAAAAATTCTACACATTTCCTTATCACTGTCGGTGAGCTGACCCAAGCAACTTTTGAGTGGGTCTATCTTGTCCCTAATCTTACTTCTGTATACCTAAAAAAAACCTTTTGGGTTAGTCTTCGATTCCCTTGCAACTTTAACCTCATAATCTCTCTTTTCTTTCTTATTCCCTTTTTTATTTCTATCTGTAACTGAATATATCAGCTAATCACGTGGCAGCATCTCAGTGACTAAAAGCATGAAGACATTCTTAAGAGATTCAGTTGTCCACACCAAACGTTGAAATGGGGAAGAAATGTAATTTAAGTGACTTTGACCATGGCATGATTGTTGGTATCAGAGAGACGGGGTCTACCTACCTATCTGGAGGGTATTCCGGAGATCATCGCCCCCACGGCCCAGCACACGGTGGTTTGAGTATCTTAGAAACTGCTGATTACCTGAGATTTTCACGCACAATAGTCTCTAGGGTTTACAGAGAATGGTGTGAAAAACACAAAACCATGCAGTGAGGGGCAGTTCTGTAGGCAAAAACTGTTAACGGGAGAGGTCAGAGTAGAATGGCCAGGTTGCTTCAAGCTGACAGGAAAATGAGAGTAACTCAAATGACCATACGCTGCAACAGTTGTGTGCAGAAGAGCATCTCTGAATTTGCAACACGTGAAATACGTTCCACTTCTGTCAGCTAAGAACGGGAAACTGATGCTAGATGGACTCAGGCTCACCAAAACTAAACAGCTGAAGATAGGAAAAACGTCACGTTGTCTGACGAATTGTGATTGATGCTGTGACATGCAGAAGATGGTAGGGTCAGAATTTACAGTAAACGTTTGGGATGTGGTGGAACAGGAGATTCGCAGCATGAATTTGCAGCCGACAAATCTGCAGCATCTGCTTTGTGCTATCATGTTAACTTGGACCAGAATCTCAAAGGAATGTTTGCAGCACCTTGTTGAATCCATGCCACGAAGAATTCAGACTGTTCTGGGGGGGAAGAACACGGGGAAGGGGGAGTACCCAGTACTAGAAGGGCGTACCTAATGAAGTGGCCACTAGGTATATATATATATATATATATATATATATATATATATATATATATATATATATATATATATATATTTTTTTTTTTTTTTTTTTTTTTTTTTTTTTTTCAACAAACCGGCCGTATCCCACCGAGGCAGGGTGGCCCAAAAAGAAAAACAAAAGTTTCTCTTTTTTAAATTTAGTAATTTATACAGGAGAAGGGGTTACTAACCCCTTGCTCCCGGCATTTTAGTCGCCTCTTACAACACGCATGGCTTACGGAGGAAGAATTCTGTTCCACTTCCCCATATATATATGTGTGAGTAATATTTTTGCATATATATATATGTATATGCATCTATATAATTATGTGTATGTCTACTGCATAGATATTCATTTGTGTATGTAAAGATAAATACATGTGAAATACTCTTATATGCACATGTATAACAGCCATATAGAATAGAATAGCAGGGAGCGAAAATGGTGGATGTAGCAGAGTATAGTGGTACCAACATTGTTATATGGGCGAGAAGCATGGGTTTTAAACGTTGGCAGCGAGGAAGAGGCTGCAGGAAGCGGAAATATCGTGTCATCTCAGGGCAATGTGTGGTGTGAATAATCTGCAGAGAATTCGTAGTTTGGAGATTAGAAGTAGGTGTGGGGGTTACTAAAAATATTATCTAGAGGACTGAGGAAGGGTTTTTGAAGTGGCTTAGACATTTAGAGAGGATGAAGCAAAATAGGATGATTTAGGGGGCTTATATATCTGTAGTGAATGGACGGGGTAAAGGAGGTTTTGTATGATTGGCTTGGACATCAAGTAGTCCCGTGAGCGTGTTAGATAGGAGTAGAAGCAAGTGGTTTCATAACTTGACCTGCTGATGGAGTGTGAACAAGGTAACATTTATGAAGGGATTCAAGCAAATCGGTCAGCCAGACTTGAGTCCTGGAGGTGAGAAGTACAGTGCCTTCACTCTGAAAGAATGGTAAATGCTGCAGTTGGAAGCGGCATCTGAATGGTAATGCAGGGTGCGCCTCTAGGAAGACAGTGTTGGGAATAATTATATCAGCTGATTTTTCCTTCAAAGAACACAATAAGGCGAATGTCACGACAGGCAGGAAGATGATGAGGGTAGATAATGAAAGCTTTCAAAACAACGGCAATAGTGTCAATTGCTTGTGCTCTCTCATTTGGAATATTGGCGGCACCGTTGAGAGCAGGAGAAATATCAGAGCTGGAACAAATACAGAGATCTATTATGGTCCAAATAGAGACAATAAAGTATTTAAATTACCGGGAAAGCCTTAAAATCTTAAATATGTACTCACTGGACCGAATGAGAGAGAGAGATATAAATAATAATATATACCAGGAAAGCACTTGAGGGCCTCGTCCCAAATCTGCACACTGCCATAACAACTTACTGGAGTGAGAGATATGGGAGGGAGTGCAATATAAACCCAGTAAAAAGCAGAGGTGCACAATAGAAGAATATTGTATCAACATGTCAACAATCGTGGCCACAGACTGTTTGACACCTTGCCAGAAAATGTCAGAAACACTGCTGGAACAATTTGCAGAAGTCATCAACAGGAAACTGGACAAGTATCTTCATCAGGTGCCAGATCAACCAGGCTGTGATGGATATGTGGGACAGCGAGGCGCCCATGCATGCATACACACAATAATATATATACACATGCATACTTTCTCACACATATACATATGTACACTTAAATAACAAAAAAGGCACAATACCGTGACTGGAACAATACACAAATAACCCGCACATAGGAGAGAGGAGCTTACGACGACGTTTCGGTCCGACTTGGACCATTTACCGACTTTGTCACTGTGACTTTGTAAATGGTCCAAGTCGGACCGAAACGTCGTCGTAAGCTCTTACATATACAAATGTAGAAAATTATATGCAAGCATAAACATTCACTGCGCACATCTGCACAAACATACACACACATACATACTTATGCACAAGTATATGTGTGTAAATACCTGATTATGCCTACACATACACACACACACACACACACAGTGAAGAGGCGGGGCCAGGAGCTTGGACTCGACCCCTGCAACCTCAGCTAGGTGAGTACAACTAGGTGAGTGCACACACACACACACACACACACACACACACACACTACATAGGTTTGAGGAACTTCCTGCGGGAGGTTCAGTGGGACAGAGAACTGTTAGGGAAGTCAGTAAACGAAATGATAGAATACGTAACAACAAAGTGCAAGGAGGCAGAGGAAAGATTTGTTCCCAAGGGCAACAGAAATAATGGAAAGACCAGAACGAGCCCCTGGTTTACCCGACGATGTAAGCAGGCAAAAACTAAGTGCACTAGAGAATGGAAAAAGTACAGAAGGCGTAGAACAAAGAGAAATAACGAGATTAGTCGAAGAGCCAGGAACGAGTATGCACAGGTAAGGAGGGAGCCCCAGCATTTGGCAGGGTTGACTTCGAGAAGCCAGTTGCTAGACGACGTGTCCAGCCTGTTCAGGTCTCTTTGAAAGCCTGCTTAATCCTCATCTGATTTAATTCTCCTCATTAACTTCACATCATCTGCAAACAGGGACACCTCTTAGTCTTTCTCTTCCATCATGTCATTTACATATACCAAAAATAGCACTGGTCCTAGGACCGATCCCTGTGGTATCCCGCTCGTCACAGGTGCCCACTGTGATACCTCATCACGTACCATGACTCGTTGTTGCATCCCCGTCAGGTATTCTCTGATCCATTGCAGTGCCCTTCCTAAACCATACCACGGGCGGGGAAAGAACCCGCGATCAGAGAGTCTCAAAACTCCAGACCGTCGCGTAAGCCACTGGACTGCTGGCCACAATAAGATTCATCCAACTAGGTATATTTCTACACCATAGGAAGGTTAGCACAGGCACCACTGTGACCACAAATGCAAGTTTTTACAGACGAATCTCCAGCTAGCGTGGCCGTGACGAACTTTAGCTCAAGTCCCTTCACTGCCGTCAACATGACTCACGAAATCGTAATGACACGATTGCAAACGAACCATACCATATTGTGGCTAGCTGGTCCAGTGGCTAACGCGGCGGTCTGGAGTTTTGAGACTCTCTGACCGCGGGTTCAAATCCCGCCCGTGGTATGGTTTGTTTGCAATCGTGTCATTACGATTTCCTGAGCCAAGTGCCCTTCCTGTTATACGAGCCTGATCCTCTAGTTTCTGCACTAATCTCTTGTGAGGAACTGTGTGGTGTGTGTATGTGTGTGTGTGTGGGCGTGAATGTGTGTGTGTGTGTGTGTGTGTGTGTGTGTGTTGGCGTGAATATGCGTGTGTGTGTGTGTGTGTTGGCGTGAATGTGTGTGTGTGTGTGTGTGTGTGTTGACGTGAATGTGTGTGTGTGTGTGTGGGCGTGAATGTGTGTGTGTGTGTGTGTGTGTGTGTGTGTGTGTGTGTGTGTACTCACCTAATTGTGGTTGCAGGGGTCGAGACTCAGCTCCTGGCCCCGCCTAGTGTGTGTGTGTGGGCGTGAATGTGTGTGTGTGTGTGTGTGTGTGTGTGTGTGTGTGTGTGTGTGTGTGTGTGTGTGTGTGTGTGTGTGGGCGTGAATGTGTGTGTGTGTGTGTGTGTGTGTGTGGGTATGAGCGTGTTTGTGTGTGTGGTTGATGTATGTGCGCGTGTGTGTGTGGGCATAGACGTGTGTGTGTGTGGGTTCCAGGAAAGGGCGGGGCTTGGGCGTGGGCGGCGTGCGTGTGTGGGTGGTGGGTGTTGGCAGCGTGTGTGTGGGCGGTGTGTGTGGGGGCGGCATGTGTGTGTGTGAGGGCGGCGTGTGTGTAGGCGTGGGAGGCGTGTGTGTGGGCGGCGTATGAGGGGGTTGACGGGTGTGGGCGTGGGCGGTATGTGTGTGTGCGGCGTATGAGGGAGTGACGGGTGTGGGCGTGGGCGGTGTGTGTGTGTGGGCAGTGTACGAGGGGGTGACGGGCGTGGGCGGTGTGTGTGTGGGCAGTGTACGAGGGGGTGACGGGTGTGGGCGTGGGCGGTGTGTGTGTGGGCGGCGTATGAGGGGGTGACGAGTGTGGGCGTGGGCGGTGTGTGTGTGGGCGGCGTATGAGGGGATGACGGGTGTGGGCGTGGGCGGTGTGTGTGTGTGTGTGGGCGGTGTATGAGGGAGTGACGGGTGTGGGCGTGGGCGGTGTGTGTGGGCGGTGTATGAGGGGGTGACGGGTGTGGGCGTGGGCGGTGTGTTTGTGTGGGCGGCGTATGAGGGGGTGACGGGTGTGGGCGTGGGCGGTGTGTGTGCAGGCGGCGTATGAGGGGGTGGCGGGTGTGGGCGTGGGCGGTGTGTGTGTGGGCGGCGTATGAGGGGGTGATGGGTGTGGGCGTGGGCGGTGTGTGTGTGGGTGGGCGGCGTATGAGGGGGTGACGGGTGTGGGCGTGGGCGGTGGGTGTGGGCTGCGTATGAGGGGGTGACGGGTGTGGGCGTGGGCGGTGGGCGTGGGCGGCGGGTTAAGTTACCAGTGGCTTTAAATTCAACATTTGCATGAACTTCTTCCAAGATACTGACTTGTTTCTCTGCGCTTGTTTCTTGCTTTCAAACATTTCTAGTCACTGCCATCCCCTGCCATCCCCTGCCATCCCCTAACCATCTCCTGATGTCTCTAGCACTACCCTGCTGTCTCTAGCACTCCCCTGCTGTCTCTAGCACTCCCCTGCTGTCTCTAGCACTCCCCTGCTGTCTCTAGCACTCCCCTGCCGTCTCTAGCACTCCCCTGCCGTCTCTAGCACTCCCCTCCCCTGCTGTCTCTAGCACTCCCCTGCTGTCTCTAGCACTCCCCTGCTGTCTCTAGCACTCCCCTGCCGTCTCTAGCACTCCCCTGCCGTCTCTAGCACTCCCCTGCTGTCTCTAGCACTCCCCTGCCGTCTCTAGCACTCCCCTGCCGTCTCTAGCACTACCCTGCTGTCTCTAGCACTCCCCTGCTGTCTCTAGCACTCCCCTGCCGTCTCTAGCACTCCCCTGCCGTCTCTAGCACTCCCCTGCTGTCTCTAGCACTCCCCTGCCGTCTCTAGCACTCCCCTGCCGTCTCTAGCACTACCCTGCTGTCTCTAGCACTCCCCTGCTGTCTCTAGCACTCCCCTGCCGTCTCTAGCACTCCCCTGCTGTCTCTAGCACTCCCTGCTGTCTCTAGCACTCCCTGCTGTCTCTAGCCCTCCCCTGCTGTCTCTAGCACTCCCTGCTGTCTCTAGCACTCCCTGCTGTCTCTAGCACTCCCTTCCCGTCTCTAGCACTCCCTTCCCGTCTCTAGCACTACCCTGCTGTCTCTAGCACTCCCCTGCCGTCTCTAGCACTACCCTGCTGTCTCTAGCACTCCCCTGCTGTCTCTAGCACTACCCTGCTGTCTCTAGCACTACCCTGCTGTCTCTAGCACTCCCCTGCTGTCTCTAGCACTCCCCTGCTGTCTCTAGCACTCCCCTGCCGTCTCTAGTACTCCCCTGCTGTCTCTAGCACTCTCCTGCTGTCTCTAGCACTCCCCTGCTGTCTCTAGCACTACCCTGCTGTCTCTAGCAGTACCCTGCTGTCTCTAGCACTCCCCTGCTGTCTCTAGCACTACCCTGCTGTCTCTAGCACTACCCTGCTGTCTCTAGCACTCCTCTGCTGTTTCTAGCACTCCCCTGCTGTCTCTAGCACTCCCCTGCCGTCTCTAGCACTCCCTTCCCGTCTCTAGCACTCCCCTGCTGTCTCTAGCACTCCCTTCCCGTCTCTAGCACTCCCTTCCCGTCTCTAGCACTCCCTTCCCGTCTCTAGCACTCCCCTGCTGTCTCTAGCACTCCCTTCCCGTCTCTAGCACTCCCCTGCAGTCTCTAGCACTCCCTTCCCGTCTCTAGCACTCCCCTGCTGTCTCTAGCACTCCCTTCCCGTCTCTAGCACTCCCTTCCCGTCTCTAGCACTCCCTTCCCGTCTCTAGCACTCCCCTGCTGTCTCTAGCACTCCCTTCCCGTCTCTAGCACTCCCCTGCTGTCTCTAGCACTCCCTTCCCGTCTCTAGCACTCCCCTGCAGTCTCTAGCACTCCCTTCCCGTCTCTAGCACTCCCTTCCCGTCTCTAGCACTACCCTGCCGTCTCTAGCACTCCCTTCCCGTCTCTAGCACTCCCTTCCCGTCTCTAGCACTCCCCTGCAGTCTCTAGCACTCCCTTCCCGTCTCTAGCACTCCCCTGCAGTCTCTAGCACTCCCTTCCCGTCTCTAGCACTCCCCTGCAGTCTCTAGCACTCCCTTCCCGTCTCTAGCACTCCCTTCCCGTCTCTAGCACTCCCTTCCCGTCTCTAGCACTCCCTTCCCGTCTCTAGCACTCCCCTGCTGTCTCTAGCACTACCCTGCCGTCTCTAGCACTCCCCTGCTGTCTCTAGCACTCCCCTGCCGTCTCTAGCACTCCCTGCCGTCTCTAGCACTCCCCTGCTGTCTCTAGCACTACCCTGCTGTCTCTAGCACTCCCCTGCCGTCTCTAGCACTACCCTGCTGTCTCTAGCACTCCCCTGCTGTCTCTAGCACTCCCCTGCCGTCTCTAGCACTCCCCTGCCGTCTCTAGCACTCCCCTGCTGTCTCTAGCACTCCCCTGCTGTCTCTAGCACTCCCCTGCTGTCTCTAGCACTCCCCTGCTGTCTCTAGCACTCCCCTGCTGTCTCTAGCACTCCCCTGCCGTCTCTAGCACTCCCCTGCTGTCTCTAGCACTCCCCTGCTGTCTCTAGCACTCCCTGCTGTCTCTAGCACTTCCCTGCCGTCTCTAGCACTACGCTGCCGTCTCTAGCACTACCCTGCTGTCTCTAGCACTCCCCTGCCGTCTCTAGCACTCCCCTGCTGTCTCTAGCACTCCCCTGCCGTCTCTAGCACTACCCTGCTGTCTCTAGCACTCCCCTGCTGTCTCTAGCACTCCCCTGCCGTCTATAGCACTACCCTGCTGTCTCTAGCACTCCCCTGCCGTCTCTAGCACTCCCCTGCCGTCTCTAGCACTCCCCTGCTGTCTCTAGCACTCCCCTGCTGTCTCTAGCACTCCCCTGCCGTCTCTAGCACTCCCCTGCCGTCTCTAGCACTCCCCTGCTGTCTCTAGCACTCCCCTGCCGTCTCTAGCACTACCCTGCTGTCTCTAGCACTACCCTGCCGTCTCTAGCACTCCCCTGCCGTCTCTAGCACTACCCTGCTGTCTCTAGCACTACCCTGCCGTCTCTAGCACTCCCCTGCTGTCTCTAGCACTCCCCTGCTGTCTCTAGCACTCCCCTGCCGTCTCTAGCACTACCCTGCTGTCTCTAGCACTACCCTGCCGTCTCTAGCACTCCCCTGCCGTCTCTAGCACTACCCTGCTGTCTCTAGCACTACCCTGCCGTCTCTAGCACTCCCCTGCTGTCTCTAGCACTCCCCTGCTGTCTCTAGCACTCCCCTGCTGTCTCTAGCACTCCCCTGCCGTCACATATTTTCTTACCCTCCCCCCCTCTCCTGTGTTGCTTCCTCTAGCGCTTAAAACGTATAATTTCGCTAATTAAGACCTATAATTACGCCAGTTTAAAAACATTTAAATTAATTTATAATTCAGATATATAAAATTTTAATTAAAATTTACTGAAATAAAAACGTGAAAGGTTAAATACGCGGCAGTAAATAATTCCTCCAGATAATTATTTATTATTAAATAACTTCATTATTTACACTGTTTATGATAAAAATGTAGTGCAACATCCTGGAGCGAGAGATATGGGAGGAAGTGCAAAATATACCCAGTGAAGAGGAGGGGTGCGGTGGGAACAATAAGGGAACACTGTATCAACATCCGGGGTCCCAGACTATTTAACATCTTACCAGAAGATATCAGAAACACGACTGGAACAAATGTAGAAGCCTGCAAGAGGAAACTCTACAAGTATCTTCACCTGATGCCAGATCACCCAGGCTGTGATGGATATATCCGCCAGCGGGCCAGCAGCAGCAGCCTGGTTGACCAGGAATGCACCAGACGAGCCTGGTCCAAGGCCGGGCTCCGGGAGTAGAAAAATGTTTCTGAACTCATCAAAGGTATATCAGAGGTAAAGGTATTGAACTTCAGTGGCAACTGGAACAAATATATATAACATTTGTCTCTGTAAGAAAACATTTGTGCACAGCTGAGGAGTGAGTTTTTCAGGACTGAGAAAGACCCACTCTTGGTGATACATTCCTTTAATAAATGTATTAAAATTTACTTACTGTATCATTATATCTTTTGCTTTCAGATATTTCTCTGTCACTAGATGTATTTTAAACTTCCTCCTACATCTCTTCACTCCAGTAAGTTGTTCTGTTAGTCTGGAGGTTAGGACCAGGCCCTCCATTATCTTCCATGTGTATATTACCAAGTATCTCTCCTTCGCTCCCGAGTTCCAATCTCTTTCCTGGCTTGAACTTTCCTGGCTTGAACTTTCCTGGCTTGAACTTTCCTGGCTTGAACTTTCCTGGCTTGAACGTTCCTGGCTTGAACGGAGCCCTCAGCACCTGTTAATATTCTAAACGAGAGAGCACAAGTAGTTTGGGTAGTGTCGCCAGTGGCATCATTTTTCTTTTCATTATTCATCCTGCCATATTTCTGAAATTAAAAGCAAGTGTTTTACAGGTTTCTGTCTGTGAGCTGGTGTTCATGTGTTCTGCATCCAGTGCTCCTTCTGAGTACATCATTCTTTCCATATCCAAGGAATTGGAATTTGTCATCTATGAGCATCACTGGAAGACTCATTTATCCCACCCCTTCCCTCCATTACCCTTCCTCCATCCTTCCCTTCCATCTCCCAAACTCACACATTTATTATGCTGCAATTTCCAAGTAACTCCAGCTCTGCTGGAATGAGATCTTTGAAGCTCCTGGAAATAATGGCTTCGTCTTGATTTCTATTGCTTGACACAAACAAACCAAGGTAATATATGTATTTCTTGACACAGACAGATTATATCTACATGTAGTTTACCTATAGTCACTTCTGGAATCATCGCGTCTGCGGCTCGAGCTCAAGTCAAGTTTCTGAGTTCATACCTTGATGATTCAGGCTGTTGGTTCTAGCAGCTCGCTGTCCAACGTAGGCACCACAGCCTGGTTGATCACGATCTAACTCTTGGGATGCATCAGTTTCCAGTAACTTTAAACTTACGATTGTGATTTTTTCTTTTATTCTTTTCTCTGCCCCTATTTTCTTTTACTTCTTTCTTCTTTTCCTTTTCCACATTTCATCCTACATTTGTCTTCTCTAGCTTTGTTTCTGCCTTCCTTCTTGGCTGTCGTGTGGTACTTCTTGCCTCTTCTTGCTGGCTGTTCCACCCACACAACCTTTCTCTGTTACATACACACACTTTGTTTGCTCTCCCAACCCTCTACCATTCCTCATCTTCTCTCCCCTCCGCTTTCTTCCTTTCCCTCGGCTTTCTTGCCTTCTCTTTACTTTCAGTCCTCTCTCCACCCCTTCCTCTCTCACTTCTCTTCTCGCCTCCACATCTTCCTCTTCTACTAACCTTCTGTTCCCTTACTCTTTATTCTCCTCGTTTTGTCTCTCCTCTCCTCTCCTTTCCTTCCCTCCACCTCCCCTTTTCTGTAGTTCATCCTCTTCTCTTCTCCTCCCTTTCCCTTCCAAAAAGTTCCTCTTCCTTCTGATTCCTTCCTCCCTACCTTCGCCCCTCCCCTCTCCTTTCCTTCTCCTTTCAAGCGTGATATCTTACTCTCTCATTGCATAACTGAATGATTAGTGCAGCCGAGGAGATGGGGGGAGTGAAGCCCCGTGGGAGGAGGAAGGGAGGCACTGTGGAAGGAAGAGATAAAAGGATTAAATGGGGAGAAGGAGGAAGAAGCTTGGGGAAGGGGAAGAGCAGTTGAAATGGTGAAGCAAGAAGGAAGGGATAGAAGGGAGGTAGAAAGGGGTAAAGGGGACAAGAGAAGCAGTAGATAGATTTCTTTTAGTTTTCTGAGGAAAATCACGAACCCCATTAAAAGTACTGTAGATCTTCCTCAGCACTAGTAGAAGGGGAGATCTTCGTCAGCAGTAGTAGAAGGAAAGATCTTGCTTGTATCATCGCCTTATTCTCAACGTTGAGTCTGAGACGCACTACGATCATCGTCTCAGGGCAGTATTGTAAGTTCCTTCTTCTCGTGTTATCATTGCACGAAAGTTCATGATTTATTAATTCTCAATTAATATTGGAAATTAATCTGTCGAATTGACTGTAATCGCGGTTTGTAGTGGACTGCTTGATCAAGACTGGTATATACGGAGGTTAGAACTCAAGTTTGGTTGTGGTCTGAGCTTGATGTCTCAGAACTGAATATATCTATACTAGATCATCATCATATCGTTTATGAAACTGAGATGAAGGATATTGTCCCCTTTGGTCTGTTCTTCTGTCTGCTAGTTTAAGTCTAATGCATGTCAGTTGATAGTTTGTACTCTACTGTCCACCTGAACCGCCTCCTGGAACTTTCTCTGCTGTTGTTCCATTTTTATTCTTCAGGTTTTTTTTTAGGTTTTATTCATATGGAAAAATGGTTCTTGAGTCTGATTATAAAGTTTTCAAGACAATGATTTTTTTTTCACTAGCTGGTGTTTGAAGTGCTAGGAATTTGTATCTGGTGATTTGTATATAAATACCGATCTTAAGATTAAATTGATCCCAGAAATCTTTTTTTTTCCACATTATGTAGGATCAAGCTCTACACCGTCTAGTAAAAAAGAAATGTGATACCAGCAGAAATCTTGAGAAAAACAACATGCAAAAACTGAGACATTTTATTGTGATGCTGAGTGAATGCTCTTCTCTCCTGCCTCGACTTATTGCCAGCTCTTCCATTTTTAGTCGACTCTGGATAAGTTGTTTGATTTGGCATAATTTTTTTTATGCTATGTTGTAGTTTAATTGCCCGAACCATCTATCTACCCTGTAATTGCCTTTTTGTTTCCTTTCTTTTAACCTGGAAAATTCATTCCACACTCTTCTTATTTGTCCCTCTGTTCCCTGTCGTCCACTGTGCTTTATATTAAGATCACTTTCTGCCTCGCACTGTGTCCTCTTTACAGTATTAGTTAAGCCCAATGTTTCTTCTATATTTTACATTTAGACTACCACAGTCTCCTCTAGTCTGGTTAATTACATTTGTTCCTCGTTCCCTTTACCTTCTGCTTCACCGCTACCATCTGTTCAATACTTAGTATTGTCCTCTTAATAGCTCTCAGGGGTAGTCAGTAACACGTATCAGTGAGACTGTGTGTGTGTGTGTGTTAGTTGTGTGTGTGTGTATGTGTGTGTGTGTGTGTGTGTGTGTGTGTGTGTGTGTGTGTGTGTGTGTGTCTGTGTGTGTGTGTGTATGTGTGTGTGTGTGTCTGTGTGTGTGTGTGTGTACTCACCTAGTTGAGGTTGCGGGGGTCGAGTCCGAGCTCCTGGCCCCGCCTCTTCACTGATCGCTACTAGGTCACTCTCCCTGAACCGTGAGCTTTATCATACCTCTGCTTAAAGCTATGTATGGATCCTGCCTCCACTACATCGCTTCCCAAACTATTCCACTTACTGACTACTCTGTGGCTGAAGAAATACTTCCTAACATCCCTGTGATTCTTCTGTGTCTTCAACTTCCAACTGTGTCCCATTGTTACTGTGTCCAATCTCTGGAACATCCTGTCTTTGTCCACCTTGTCAATTCCTCTCAGTATTTTGTATGTCGTTATCATGTCCCCCCTATCTCTCCTGTCCTCCAGTGTCGTCAGGTTGATTTCCCTTAACCTCTCCTCGCGCGTGTGTGTGTGTGTGTGTGTGTGTGTGTGTGTGTGTGTGTGTGTGTGTGTGTGTGTATGTGTACTCATATAATTGTGGTTGCAGGGGTCGAGACTCAGCTCCTGGCCCCGCCTCTTCACTGAGTGCTACTAGGTCCTCTCTCTCCCTGCTCCATGAGCTTTATCATACCTCATCTTAAAGCTATGTATGGTGCCTGCCTCCACTACCTCACTTGCTAGGCTATTCCACTTCCTGACTACTCTATGACTGAATAAATACTTCCTAACATCCCTTTGATTCATCTGGGTCTTCAACTTCTAATTGTGGCCCCTTGTTTCTGTGTCCCATCTCTGGAACATCCTGTCTCTGTCCTTTGTGTGTGTGTGTGTGTGTGTGTGTGTGTGTGTGTGTGTGTGTGTGTGTGTGTGTGTGTTGTGTTGTGTGTGTGGGGGGGAGGGGGGCAGTGATCACTGCACTTGAGATGATTACTTGTCACTGTAGTGCGTGTGTGAGCGTTGCTTGTGTCGGCCGCGGGAGGCCCTCACTCTGCTGTTCATACTGTCAGAAGGTCAAGTGTCAAAGCACAGATGTCTTGATACTCTTGTCATACGCGCGCCAATCCTCCTCTTGTTGCTTATGCCGCTGGCAGCGCTGTTCTTGTTTTTTTTTTTTGTGGGTGCTGATTGTTCCTCTAGCAGCACTGTACCATGGTTGTCTCTGCTGCTGGTCCTCCCGTCAGCAGCAGCGCTGTGCTGCTGCTGCTGCTACTGCTGCTGCTGTCTCTACTCATGCTGGTCGTACCACTGGCAACACTATAGTGTTGGTGCTGATGGTTGTACAACTGGCAACACTGTTTTAGTGTTGATAGTCATACCACTGGTAACACTGAAGTGTTGGTGCTGATGGTTGTACAACTGGCAACACTGTAGTCTTGGTGCTGATGGTTGTACAACTGGTAACGCTGTAGTGTTAACATAAGAATGGAGGAACACTGCAGGAGGCCTGCTGGCCCATACTAGGCAGGTCCTTTACAATTCATCCCACTAACAAAACATTTGCCCAACCCAATTTTCAATGCAACCCAAGAAATAAGCTCCGATGTGCAAGTCCCACTCAAATCCAACCCATCCCACTCATGTACTTATCCAACCTAAATTTGAAACTACCCAAAGTCCTAGCCTCAATAACCCAACTAGGTAGACTGTTCCACTCATCAACTACCCTATTTCCAAACCAGTACTTTCCTATGTCCTTTCTAAATCTAAACTTATCTAATTTAAATCCATTACTGCGGGTTCTCTCTTGGAGAGACATCCTCAAGACCTTATTAATATCCCCTTTATTAATACCTATCTTCCACTTATACACTTCGATCAGGTCTCCCCTCATTCTTCGTCTAACAAGTGAATGTAACTTAAGAGTCTTCAATCTTTCTTCATAAGGAAGATTTCTAATGCTATGTATTAATTTAGTCATCCTACGCTAAATGTTTTCTAACGAATTTATGTCCATTCTGTAATATGGAGACCAGAACTGAGCTGCATAATCTAGGTGAGGCCTTACTAATGATGTATAAAGCTGCAGTATGACCTCTGGACTTCTGTTGCTTACACTTCTTGATATAAATCCCAGTAATCTATTTGCCTTATTACGTACGCTTAGGCATTGCTGTCTTGGTTTAAGGTTGCTGCTCATCGTAACCCCCAAGTCCTTTTCGCAATCTGTATGGCTAAGTTCTACATCATTTAACTTATAAGTACTAGGGTTATGGGCACTCCCGAGCTTCAGAACCTTGCATTTATCTACATTGAACTGCATCTGCCACTTTTCTGACCAAGAATAGAGTTTGTTTAAATCCTCCTGAAGTTCCATAACATCTACGTTTGAATCAATTATCCTACCTATCTTTGTGTCATCGGCGAATTTGCTCATATCACTAGTAATTCCCTCATCAAGATCATTGATATATATTATAAACAACAACGGGCCCAAGACTGATCCCTGTGGAACGCCACTTGTTACAGATCCCCACTCGGATTTAATCCCATTTATGGACACTTTCTGCTTCCTGTCAGTGAGCCATGACTCGATCCACGAGAGCACTTTTCCCCCAATGCCATGAGCTGCCACTTTCTTTAACAGTCTATGGTGCGGAACTCTATCAAAAGCCTTACTAAAATCTAAGTAAATAATATCAAATTCTTTATCGTGGTCAACAGCCTCAAAAGCTTTACTGAAGAAAGTTAATAAATTAGTTAGACAAGACCGGCCTCTTGTGAATCCATGCTGAGTATCATTAATCAAGCTATGCTTATCGAGATGGCTTCTTATAATCTCAGCTATAATTGACTCTAGTAATTTGCCTACAATTGAGGTCAGGCTTATTGGGCGGTAATTTGACGGTAACGACTTGTCCCCTGTTTTAAAAATAGGAATTACATTAGCCATCTTCCACATATCAGACACTACACCTGTTTGAAGAGATAAATTAAAAATATTAGTTAATGGTTCACAGAGTTCCATTTTGCATTCCTTAAGAACCCTTGAAACCTCATCAGGACCCGGCGACTTATTTTGCTTCAGTCTGTCTATCTGCTTCACAACCATTTCACTTGTGACTGTGATGTTACATAATTTATCTTCTTCTAGCCCACTATAAAAATTAATTACAGGAATATTATTAGTGTCTTCCTGTGTAAACACTGAGAGAAAATAATTATTAAAAATCGAGCACATTTCATTCTCTTTGTCAGTAAGATGCCCATAGTTATTTTTAAGGGGACCTATCTTATCTCTAACTTTTGTTCTATAGACCTGGAAAAAACTTTTTGGGTTAGTTTTAGAATCCCTAGCAACTTTAATTTCATAGTCCCTTTTAGCTTTTCTTATCCCCTTTTTAATGTCCCTCTTAATGTCAATATACTGATTCATAAGACGACCCTCACCTCTTTTGATACGCCTATAAATTCCTTTCTTATGCTCTAGTAGATATTTCAGCCTATTATTCATCCATTTTGGGTCATTTCTATTTGATCTAATTTCTTTATATGGGATAAACGTTCTTTGAGCAGCATGTATAGTGTTCAGAAAACTGTCATATTGATATCTCACTTCGTTACCCCAGTCAACAGATGATAAGTGTTCTCTAAGCCCATCGTAATCTGTTAAGCAAAAATCTGGGACTGTTACTGAGTTATCGCTACTATCGTACTTCCATTCAATGCTAAATGTAATTGATTTGTGGTCGCCAGCACCCAGTTCCTCTGAAATTTCTAAATTATTAACAAGGGATTCATTGTTTGCCATAACTAAGTCAAGCAGGTTATTTCCCCTTGTAGGTTCTGTCACAAACTGCTTCAAAAAACAATCCTGAACTACTTCTAAGAAGTCGTATGATTCTAAATTCCCAGTCAAGAAATTCCAATCAATATGACTAAAGTTAAAGTCTCCTAGAATTACTACATAATCGTGCCTTGTGGCTTTAACAATTTCCTCCCATAGTAATCTCCCTTGGTCCCTATCTAAGTTTGGGGGACGGTATATCACTCCTAAAATCAGTTTTTCATGCCCCTCTGAAAATTCTATCCAAACAGACTCTGTATGTGTTACTTCAGACTTAATACCCGTTTTTACGCAACAGTTCAAGCGATCTCGGACATACAATGCCACCCCACCCCCCTTCCCGATACTTCTATCTACTTGGAACAATTTAAAACCCTGAATATGACATTCCGCAGGCATGTCCCGACTTTTTGAATTAAACCACGTCTCAGTTAAGGCAAATACATCAATGTTACCTTCACTAGCAACTAATCTCAACTCGTCCATCTTATTCCTAGCACTATGGCAATTAGCATAATAAACATTGAAAGACTCTCCTTTCTCTTTACCCTTCCTGCTCATTTCTGTTTTTCTACTAAACCTATTACTGTCCTTATCACCCAAAGTCCCTGGCTTTTCAATATCTACCTCGTTCTGCTTATTACTAGTTCCCCTAGAACTCGTAATATTACTACACTGGGACTTCACTGTTTTCCTGCCAAAACCCATATCACTATCTATTCCTAGTTTAAAGTCCTAACTGCTCCCTCCACTGCAGTTGCCAGTGCTACCACCCCAGACCTAGATAAGTGAACCCCCATCCCTGGCATACATGTCATTTCTGCCATAGAAGAGGTCCCAGTTGTCAATGAATGTTACCGCATTTTCCTTACAGTATTTGTCCAGCCAGCAATTGACACCAATTGCCCTGGACAACCATTCATTTCCAACTCCCCTCCTTGGCAAAATACCACATATGACAGGGTTCCCACCCTTACTCCTAATAATTTCTATTGCTGACCTATACCTGCTAATCAGGTCTTCACTCCTACGTCTGCCAACATCGTTGCCTCCAGCACTGAGACAGATAATAGGATTGCTCCCATTACCTCTCATGATGTCATCCAGACGGCTAACAATATCCTCCATCCCAGCCCCAGGAAAGCAAACTCTCTGTCTCCTACTCCTGTCCTTCAAGCAGAACGCCCTATCCATATACCTAACTTGGCTATCCCCAACAACAACAATATTCTTACCTTCCTTGGTGTCGTTCGTCGTGATGTTCCCAGTAGTCGACTCACATTCGTCGGGTAGCACTGAGAATGTATTAGATGTTTCCACAACAGTTTCCACGGCAGTCTCTTTCTTCTTCATCGTTTCTATCTTTCCATTCGTCTTCTTGATCGTCAAATTCGTTCCCTGCTGTCTAGCCACTGACCAGTTTCCCTTCTTGACCTGAGGACTCAAAACAGGAGGACTACTACGAATCTTCTTGTTTTCCTCGGTCAGTAGCCGAATCTCCAACTTCGCTATCCTCAATTCTTCCTTAAGCTGTTGGTAAAGTTGCTCGATGGAGGGCATCTTGCTTCAATTCGTAGAGAGCGCGCAAACAGGTCTTCACAGAGCTAAGTACACGTCAACACTGCTGGTGCTGATGGTTCTGAAACTGGCAACACTGTTTTAGTGTTGATAGTCATACCACTGTTAACACTGTAGTGTTGGTGCTGAGGGTTGTACAACTGGCAACACTGTAGTGTTGGTGCTGAGGGTTGTACAACTGGCAACACTGTAGTGTTGGTGCTGAGGGTTGTACAACTGGCAACACTGTAGTGTTGGTGCTGAGGGTTGTACAACTGGCAACACTGTAGTGTTGGTGCTGAGGGTTGTACAACTGGCAACACTAGTGTTGGTGCTGAGGGTTGTACAACTGACAACACTGTAGTGTTGGTGCTGAGGGTTGTACAACTGGCAACACTGTAGTGTTGGTGCTGAGGGTTGTACAACTGGCAACACTGTAGTGTTGGTGCTGAGGGTTGTACAACTGGCAACACTGTAGTGTTGGTGCTGAGGGTTGTACAACTGGCAACACTGTAGTGTTGGTGCTGAGGGTTGTACAACTGGCAACACTGTAGTGTTGGTGCTGAGGGTTGTACAACTGGCAACACTGTAGTGTTGGTGCTGAGGGTTGTACAACTGGAACCACTGTAGTTATGGTACTGATGGTAATACTACTGGCAACACTGTAATAGTAGTAGTAGTAGAGCACTAACTTAAAATTACAGACCAGTAATAAAGTTGGTAGAATTACCGACAATATGTAAAGTAAAAGGACACAAGTGCAACTAATGTGACATTTATTGTGGCTTGATAAAGCTCCTGGAGAGCGAAACGTTGCCACAATAAAATGTCACATTAGTTGCATTTGTCTCCTTTTACTTTACATACAGACCAGTAGCCCTAACTTCCCACATCATAAAAATCTTCGAAAGAGTGATGTCAGATTACAAATATCATGGACCAGCGCAACCAGAATAACCCAAACCCGCATGGTTTTAGAGCAGGACGATCATGCCTGTCACAGCTGCTGAACCACTAGGACAGAATTACGGAGGCATTGGAAGACAACCAAAATGCATATGTAATGTACAAAGATCTTGTAAAGGCATTTGAAAGATGTGATCATGGGGTGATTGCACATAAAATGAGGACCATAGGCATCACGGGGAAGGTAAGATGGTGGATTTTCGGGTAGTAAACAGAGCAATATCCAGCATCAGTGAGATAAAAAGCTCAGTTCCGCAAGGCACTGTCTTGGCACCTCTGCTGTTTATCATCCTCATAGCACACATAGATATAGGCACCCGTCACAGTTTTGTATCATCATTTGCAGCTGACACTAAAGTAAGCATGAAGGTCACTTCGATAGAAGATACTGAAAAATTACAGGAATATATAAGCAGTGTTTTCCAGTGGGCAGTGGAGAACAACATAATGTTCAGTGATGATAAGTTGCAGCTACTTAGGTATGGAAAGAATGAACAACTCAAAAGGAATACAGTATACAAAACTCAAGAGGATCGTCAAATAGACCGAAAGGAACCCGTAAAAGACTTGGGAATAATTATGTCAGCTGACCTTTCTTTCAAAGAGCATAAGACAAAGGTCACGACAGCCAGGAGGATAACGGGAATAATGAGAACCTTCAAACAAGGAAAATAATGCCAGTGTGACACTTTTCAAATCGCTAATTCCCCCTCAATTAGAATACTGCTCAGTGTTGATGGCCCCGTTCAGGGCTGGAGAAATATCAGAGCTGGAACAAATACAGAGATCGTTTACGGCCTGCTTAGAGCCAGTAAAGTATTTAAATTACTGGGAACGTCTTAAAGTCTTAAGGCAGAGCTGAGGAAAGAGAGATACATGATAATATATACATGATAATATATATATATCTGGAAAGTACTCGAGGGCCTGGGCCCAAATCCGCAAACTGGCATAACATACTGGAGCGAGAGATACGGAAGTGCAAAATAAGCCCAGTGAAAAGCAGGAGTGCGGTGTGCACAATAAGGGAACACTATATCAACATCATTGGCCCAAGATTATTCAACATCTTACCAGAAGGTATCAGAAACACTGCTGGAACAAGTGTAGAAGTCTTTAAGAGGAAACTGGACATGTATCTTCACCAGGTGCCAGATCAACTGTGATGGACATGTATCTTCACCAGGTGCCAGATCAACTGTGATGGACATGTATCTTCACCAGGTGCCAGATCAACTGTGATGGACATGTATCTTCACCAGGTGCCAGATCAACTGTGATGGACATGTGGGGCAATGGGACTCCAGCAGCAACAGCCTAGTTCACCAGGCTAGCACCAGACGAGCCTGGCCCATGACCGGGCTCTGGGAGTAGAAAGACACTCGACACTCATCAAAGGTAAAGGTATGGTACTGATGGTAGCTTAGTTCCTAGGCCTCTTGTGTATATCCATACTCTTGTTCTACTGACCACTGGATGACAGTGGTCCCGCAATATACTAGCCAGCTCGGAAAAGGTCATTTATATATTCTCCAGTTTTGCAATATAGGCTGCCTCAGCTGTAACTCAAACATGTGTTTTATATATACCGTTCACCCTACTGTTCATTCTTCTCCTGTTCACCTTCCTACTATTCATTCTCTTTCTGTTTACCTTCTTCCTATTCACTGACCTTCCTCCCATTCACTCTTTTCTCCTGTTCATTCTCATCTCGTCTATTCTCTCATTTACATTCCTCTGGCTCATTTTCCTATTATTAACCCTCTGTTTATTCTCCTGTTCATTCTCTTCCCATTGATTCTCTTCTGCTTCCTTCTCTTCCTGTTTGTTCGCCTGTTCGTTGTCTATTCCAAGAATTACGGTACTTCTCTTGTGCTGACGTGTAGTACTGAGTTGTGCTCCTAACGATGGCCAGTAACGCTAACACTGTCAGATCTTGTGCCCGTATTTCCTGTCTTGGTTGTGTCTCGGAAGTGCAAATCCCAGGCTGCATGGATTTGCTCCCGTGAGACAGCCAGTAGCAGGTGCCTTTATGAGGACAAGGAAAGGAGGAGCAGAGGGAGATTCAACGAGCAGCCGAGCTGGGAGAAGGACCTTTTGAGCTGTGATGATCTTGGGTCCAGGCTGTAGAGTTAGTGTGAGGATCCCTTGTAGTCAGGAGTCGTGTCGATGTGTAGAAACTCATTATGCTGGTCTTCAGTGAGGAGTCGTCTGCTGGTTTTAATAATTTTATTATATCTGGTGACCTCTCTGTCCTGTCATTAATCATTTTAAACTCAGTCTCCCTAATGTATTAATATTATATCTCCCTCAATATTAGTATTACATCTCTCACTATTTATTTCTACGTTAGTGCTAATATTATGTTTCGTTCAGTATTAATGTAATAATTTCCCTTAGTTGTATTTTTTTAACAAGTTTGTTTACCTTAAACCATGATTGGCTTACTGTTAATAATTATTTCCGTAAGTGGTAATATGATCAAGTGTCTCAAGTGGTCAGTGCTTTTAGACCTTAAATTCAAGGAAAAGTTGTAAGGAATAGCGAAAGTAAAAGGGTTACTTCCCTTGTTCACTCTGCTTATCTCTCATCACAAATATCACTCAACAAGAAAATAAATTAAACAGAAATAAACTGTGATATATATATACATATATATATATATATATATATATATATATATATATATATATATATATATATATATATATATATATATATATATATATATATATATGCAATAAGATCACAGTAAACAGGTGATTTCAAAATATGCAAAACAACCACTCTGAAAGAATAGAGAAATTCCAAGCGCTTTCGTGACTACTCACATTATCAAGGAACTATGAATAGTTCCTTGATAATGTGAGTAGTCACGAAAGCGCTTGGAATTTCTCTATTCTTTCAGAGTGGTTGTTTTGCATATATATATATATATATATATATATATATATATATATATATATATATATATATATATATATATATATATATATATATATATATATATATATTATGCAAAAATTGCGAGCAAGCGAAACAAGATGCAAAACAACTACAGGGGAAGTTGAATAATAGCTCTAGGCCTTTAGTGTTGCAATCAACACATCAGGAACTTGTAATGTTGCAAGCTCTCCTGAACGAATCTGCCTGGACTTCCTACTCATTTCTGCATTATTGCAGACTCCTTATGACCATTAACTAGTTAGACAGTGTGACTTTGTAAATGGTCCAAGACGGACTGAAACGTCGACATATGTTCTTATAAGTTTCTTTCTATGTGCAAGTTACACCTTGTTACACCTGCTTGTTACACCTTTTTGTTATATCTTCTTGTTACACTTTCTTGTTACACCTTCTTGTTACACCTTCTTGTTAGCCTTAAGTGATGGTAGAGAACATATATTCCAACTCTGGTCATGATGTCCCTTTTTCAGTGTTTAGTTTCTCATGTAATCTGTTAGTTTCCTTTAGCACCTGTTAGCACTTCCCAGGGTTCATTCCGGCAGTCTAACTCTTCATTTGTCAAGATATATTTTCTTGGGATTCTTTCAATACCTATTTCCTCATGGAATAATTTGTGCCTCTTGTTCCTCGTCTTGGTGGTGCCACGAAGCCGTCGTCTAATGTATTCTGTCTTTTTATCATCTAATAAGCGGTTTCCGTAGTTAATGTTTCCCTCTGTCCATCATCGAGGGACCTGCGGTGTTTATACCCAGAACGTTTGTGCTCCGACATTTCTACCTAAAACGTTCTTGGAAGCATAACATGTACACAACCAATGCAATACTGGCTTAGAACATGATGCTTTTGTATCTTGGAATCACTTGACCATCATGATATGGTGATGTAATATACGAAGATTTTCCAAAAGGCTTCGACAAGTGTGGTTATGGTGTAATAGCACACACACAATGCATGTATAAGGAATAAATCGAACTAAACAGTAAAAGACCACAATAAAACATGAAAAGTCTCCAAAGTGCAAAGATTTGTTCATCAAGTCACGTTACTTGCTTTAAATTTCTTTATCATTATCAATTGTGACATAGAGACACAACTTACAGCACTGTATCATCTTTTGTAGATGATGCTAGTCTCTGAGTACACAGTAAACTTCCAAACTGATTTAGGTGTAGACAAGTCTTGCAATGAGCTACAGGAAACATGATAAATTTCTGCTATTTCAGTAAAGAAACTTAAAAAATATAACCAAGCCTTTCAACAGAACGAAAGTAAAATGAAAATGTGTCTTCAAGGTCCATTAAAACAACAGTGTTACTCTCAGCTGCCAGGAAAAAGAGCAATAACAAAAACCTTAATAGCAAGAGATGCCAAGTCTCTAAGTCACTCTCCACACTGGAATATTGATATACACTTTCATATATGACAGTTGCAATTGCAGCTGAAAATATGGAGAACGGCCGAAGACACTTGTTCCAAATCTGTATACTGAAACTACTTTTGTAAACTATGTAACATAAACTGAAGAAGAGCTGAGGTGCAACTAGCACACTCAGCAATAACTTGATAAACAAAAACGGCACAAGACTTTTGTAACATTTTTTTCATTATGCCTAAGAGGAATTACCCAACAGATCCATGGTTGTCTGCAGGAGGGAGCTTGACAACTTTCTGAATCAAATTACTGATCAACTAGGCTATGGTAATGTGGGACTGCGTACAATGAGGACTGATCCAACACCAGGCTGATGATCTAGCACCAGGCTGATGATCTAGCACCAGGCTGATGATCTAGCACCAGGCTGATGATCTAGCACCAGGCTGATGATCTAGCACCAGGCTGATGATCTAGCACCAGGCTGATGATCTAGCACCAGGCTGATGATCTAGCACCAGGCTGATGATCTAGCACCAGGCTGATGATCTAGCACCAGGCTGATGATCTAGCACCAGGCTGATGATCTAGCACCAGGCTGATGATCTAGCACCAGGCTGATGATCTAGCACCAGGCTGATGATCTAGCACCAGGCTGATGATCTAGCACCAGGCTGATCCTGCACCAGGATGCCGGGAACATAATACTTGAAACGATCATCACCTGTGCCAGCTGATATTGTTTACCACAAATGTGTTAATCCATTTAGACACCTGTGTTCCAAACATTTAGACACCTGTGTTCCAAACATTTAGACACCTGTGTTCCAAACATTTTACCAATTTTTTTGATTCACCTGGAAACACTTAACTTATAGTCATACGGAACCTGGAGGAAGGGAAGGACGGGGGTGATAATGTGAATAAATAGTCTAGAAGATCGATAGGTTGATGAGACACTTTTGTAGGGTTTGCTTATCTATATTCTGGAACCGCATTGCCAGCCAGTGACTTCTTCAGTCCAATGCAGAGAAGGTGGAAGATGAGGAGGAGTTTGAGGAAATTAGTCTCTCAGCCTGGAGTCGATAGCTCAGGGACTGATTACCCCAAACTCCTCCTTATCTTCCACTTTTCTCTGTATTGGACTTAACGAAGCCACAGGTTGGCGATAAGTTTCCAGAATAAAGATACCCAAACGTTGCAAAAGTGTCATTTTTCAAAAAAGGAGAATGAAAAGCAGGGGCACCATGGGCATGATAATAGCACATTGTATCAACATCCGTAGGTCCAGACTCTAAATATCTTACCAGAAGATATCAGACACACTTCCGGTGTAAGTTTTCAGAAGTCTTCAAGACGAAACTGGGCTAGTACCATCACCAAGTGCAGGATCAAGCAGGCTGTGATAGACATGTGATCCAGCGGACCGCCAGCAGCAGCAGCTAGGTCATCCAGGCCAGCACCAGACAAACCTGACGCAGGGCCGGGCTGCGGAAGCAGGAAAACTCACGAAACCTATCAAGGGCATATCTAAGGTATATTGGAGCGATCTGAAGGAAGGACGGGGGAAGTGGCACGTATTTCTTGTGATCAGAACCCTTTACCAGTATCAAGGGACCCCCTCCTCACCTCCCCCTCCTCTCCTCACCCCCCCCTCCTTAAAGGGTCTAGTAATTAACGTCCGCCTCATAAGTGTCTGTAACGATGTTGTGGAGCTCAATTGCCTCACACACTATTACCTCATTAGTCACCCAGGATATGATGTCACGGTCTGTTTTCTCTCATTAAAAGCACAAAAATACGCTTAAAAATTCATTGTTTTTAAGCAATGTGATTCTTGTGCTCCGCAACCACACAATGCGATAAAAGTTTGTCTTGACTCTAAAGAAAAGAAGGTAGAGGTAATTAGTGACGTCACTGACTGAGTCTTTCATTGGTTGTGTCTGATGTCGTAACTTTTGACGTTTCTCGTGTTGCTATTATGTGAGTCAGTAATTACTGAGTGTCATCACTGTCATCACTGCGCATATACATAGTGTACACACACACACACGCACACACACACACACACACACACACACACACACACACACACACACACACACACACACACACACACACACACACACACACACACACACACACGCACACACACACACACACACGCACACACACACACACCCTACTCCTAAAAAAAAAAAAAAAAAAAAAAAAAAAAAAAAAAAATGGTGGGACTTAAACCCCCAAAGGGACGATAGAATGGCGGGGTAGGGAGGGGAGAGGACGGGAAAAAGGAGGAACAAGAGTGGAGGAAAATTTGAGAGTTCTAAAAAAATGGAAAAAACCCTTCTTGAAAAAAGGTGGGGGAAAGAAAAAGAATTGGGGAGGCACAGGGGGAAACCCAAAGGGGATAGGGTCCGGTTGAGAAAAAGGTGAAAGACAGGCAGGACGAGAAGACAAAAGGGCCCGAGGAAAAGGAAGGAAGGAAATTTAAATTATGTAAGGTCACATCAACTGCAAGGAGGCCGGGGGAAAAAAATCAACTGGTAGATGGGGGGGAAGGGCGAACTGAGGCCACCAACATAAGAGACGGGAAAACGGGGGAGAAACTGACCACATAAGGAGGACCAAAAAGGAGGGTGAGGAACGAGGAAAAAAGGGAAAACTTTTACCCTGGGCTTGGGAGAGAGGGGAAAAGGGCAACACTGAAAGGAAGAAAAAAAGGGAAGGGAGATTGAGAAAACAAAAGAAAAAGGGGGAAAGAGGACAGTTTTAAATTTTTCAGAGGGGGGGTATTTTAAGGTGAAAAACCCCAAAAGTGATTCTGGTTTTTGGAAAAAAGGGGAACAGGATCCCAAGAAAACTTATTGAAATACTAAGAGTACAAGAGGGTTTTCTAGACAGAAAAACAAAATCAAACAAAGAGGGGGGGAGGGGGGACAAAAAAAAGGAGCTTAGGGAGAAAAAGGAGGGAACCAGCAGGGCGGGCCGAGGGGAAAAAAACAGCGGGGCAACACACAACACTCCCCAGAACCATACAACCTATCACACCACCCAAACACCCAAACCAACCCACAGCCTCCCCCAACCCCAAAGCATAGAACCCCAGACCCACCAGGTCTCCCACCCCAGGCCCCCAAAACCAAGTGTTGGGAAAGGGGAAAAAAAGGAGGTACAAAACGCTGATGGAATAAAAAAGGGGGGGAGGGGGGAAGAAAGAGTCAAAAGCCCCCGGACATCATAGCTCTAAGAAACCAATTTTACGGGTGGGGAAAAATGCCATCTTTTCCAACGGGATCCCAAAACCTGAGGGAAAGAAGGGGGGAAACGGGGGGGTGGAGGGGAGGGATCAAAATTGGAATTTTGATAGCTGAGAGAGAAGATAGGGAAAAAAAGTGTTACATAAACATTCATTTGAGGCCCCAAGGTGGTTAGAGGATAAACCCACCACAGAACAGCAGGGGGCCCGGCAAGAGAAAGACGAGAAAAGAGCGGTTGAAATGGCCCAATGCCAAAGATTTTCATGCATGGGAAAGCCCCCTGATCAGGGATTAACACAAGGAAAAGATTGGGAGAACTTACTAAGGGGGCCAAGATTTTTGGAGGGCTAGATGATGGGGGTTTACTGAGAACCAAAAAAGTAAGGGACCAAAAGAGAGGAGGAGGAGAAACCAGCAAGGCGGGGACTTAGACATTTCAGAGTGCAGGTTCGAGGACATCAAAAAAGCCCCCTTTGGGGCCAGTGACCATGGGGGAACCCCCAAACACAGAGAGAAAATGGAGGGGGGGGCTGGGAAGCCGGACAAGGGCCAAACGGGCAAAGGGACTGCCAGAATGAGGAAACTCCGAACGGGGTTCTGGGGACAGAGAACTGGCAAAACCAGTTAATGAGATGATGGAAATGTAGAAATAAAATGCAAGGAGGTGAGGAGGGGTTTGTCCCAAGGGGAACGGGAGTAAAAAAAAGTTGAACCCATGGTTTAAAAAGGGGCAGGAGGCAAACCAAGTGTGGGGAAGAAAATAGAAGGCAAAGGCCCCAGGAGAATAAGGAGAACAGTCGAGACCCGAAATGAATAACAGATAAGAAGGGAGGCCCCAAAAAAATATGAAAAGACAAAGGGGAAAGCATTTATAAACTGTTTAAGACATCAGAGGAAAAAAACAGTCGGGAAGTAACGGCTAAAAGGAAGGAGGAGAAAAAGGAAATGAGGGGAAGTATGTAAAACCCAAAAAAATTCAAAGAATGTTCAGAGGAAAAGAAGGGACCCAGAAAGAGAGAGGAACCCCCAAAGTTGGACAAGTGCAAAAAATGGGGGGATGAAAGGCTTGAGGAGTAGATCCCCAAAGGGAAAATGGGGCCAGAAAAATCCCCCTGGGATGAGAGAGGGAGAGGGGGGTTTTCCCCCTAACAACAATATTCTACTTATCAAACGGGGAATGTAGGCATAAGACAGAAATTTCCCCTTAAAAAGGAAAAGAATGGGCATTAAACTACAGACCATTTCAAATGTAAGAGCAAAATCATGGGAAGATTACGGAGAAAAGGGTAACACCTAAAAAGGGAAACCCATAACAGCACCCAAATGGTTTCGGGGGGGAAAATCCCGTCAAAACCACTGGAGTTTTTGGGAATGGGAAGAGTAAGACAAAGAGAGGGGTGGTGGATTGATTTTTTGGATCAAGGGGGGTTTTGACACACCACCAAAGAGATTAAAAAAACTGGGGGACCAAGGGATACGGGAAGGCACACAATGATCGGAATTTTTGTGAAGACAGCAGCAGTCTGGAGGGCGAGGTGTCGAGTGGGCACCTGTGCCCGGGGCCTCAGGGGCACCTGGCCCCCGGTTTTGTTTTTAAAACCATGACGGAAGGAATAGACTCTATGTCCCTTTTTGGATTAATTGAGGAAAAACACTACGAAGACCAGGAGAACTCGGATTACGGGCTGAAAACTGGTCCAAAATTGGCCCTGGAGTTCAATCCCCCCAAAGGGTCATGAAGTTTGGGGAAGGGCAAAGAAGGCAGAGGAGTCAGTCAGGGGGCAGAGACTACAAAACCCCCACCAAGGAAAAAAAACTTTTGGGGGGAGAAACACCGGACATCTCCTGAAACCACATCAACCAAAAACGCGCAGCATAGGGGGCCCAGCAACCTCAGAAAGCATTCACATCTTAATAAGGAATCGTCAGGGCCCCTTACACCGTAACAAAACCCCCATTGGGGGATGGGGCACCAGTTTTGGAACCCACACCAGCCAAGACAAAGAAACAGAGAAAGTGCAAAGGTTTTCAAAAAGACTAGTCCCGAGCCAAGAGGATGTCCCCCCGAGGAGAGGTTAAAAATCAACCCGAGACATTGGGGGGACAGGGGAAAAAGGGGACATGAAACGACATACAAAAATGAGAGGAATTTAAAGGTGGAAAAAAAAGGGTTTCCAAAATTGCACAGTAACAAGGGGGGCACAGTTGAAGCCAAAGACAAGATGAACCAAGGATGTTAGGGTTTTTTTCAGCCCAGATAGTCATAAGGGGAAAAGTTTAAAAAGAGTGGAGGAGGATCCATACAAGTTTTGCAGAGGAGAAGTTTTCGGCCAGGGAGTGACCAGGGTTTTATAAAGGGGGGGCCAGGAGCCGGGCTGACCCCCGCAACCTCAACTAGGTGAGTACAACAGGAGCACACACACCACACACAAAAACACACACACACAACACGGGGGCTTCAACCCCAGGAGATTGATAAAAACCCGGGGCCACATGTGGGTCCCAAAAAATGAGAGCCAAGATGTTAGGGGGAAAACCATGCACCAACATGTTAAGGAAAATAAAAGTGAGAGGGGAGTGAACCAGCAAGATTGGACTTTTCCCCTCTGGGAGTAGAAAGGCATCAATATGAGAGTCCCCCAGAGCAGGGACAGTGGTTTTGCAATACAGGAGAGCTAAGTGGGGAGAAAAAATTGAAGGGAAAACCCAAAATATAAAAGAGGGGGCTCATAGGGTTTAAGAACTTTCCCGGGGGGCCAGTGGAAGAGAACTGCAGGGTTTAGTAAATAAATGATGGGAAAATGAAAAAAATGGGAGGGAGTGGGGTTTTTTCTAAGGGGACAGAAAACGGGGAAAAAGAACGAGCCCCTGGTTTTCTCTAAAGGAAAAAAAAAGTGCAATAGAGAATGGAAAAGAAAAAGGAGAAACACACGAAAATAGGGGGGATTAAGAGCCAGGGAAAGAGATGCACAAGGAGGAGGCCCAGCAAAGAAAAACAAGAAGAAACCAGATTTACCCTGTGAAGCCCATCAGGGGGAAGAAAAAAGAAAAACCCGGGGATGATTAAGACAGAAGGTGGGAACTAAAGAAATGATCAGGGGGTATGAGGAGCTGAACAGGAGATTTAAGGAAGTTTTCACAAAAGACAGGAAGGGGGGAAGAAGCACAGAAGGGAAAATCAAGGGGGAAAATACCAACAAGTGTTGGGGTGACATACAACAACTGAGGAGGAGGTAAAAGTCAGACCTTTTACACCCCAAAGGGGGGACCGACAACATTCCCATGGGTCCCAGAGAAGGAGCAAAATGTTGGGCTCTAACCACAAACTTAAACATCCTTTGATACTGGGGAACACTGAGAATGAAACAGCAATGGGCCCCATATTTGAAAGGAAAAGAAAGAGGGCTAAAAAGACCCGTCTTTCATGTTTAAAAAAACTGAGAAGATTATAGGAGAGAACACCTGGGAAAAGGAAAAGATTAAAATGAAACCGATGGGGTTTGGAAGGAAATCTGACACAAACCCCCGGGGTTTTTTTGACAAGGAAAGAAGAAGACAAAGAGAGGGGTGGGGAGATTTGCTTTTTCCTAATGCAAAACCTTTTAAGTTCCCCCCAAGAGATTAGTGCGCTGGAGGATCAGGGGATGTAAAAGGGGGGGGACCAATGGATCAGGGGAAACCCGAAGGAGGCAGAAAAGTCATGGATGGGGAAAAGGTATCAAGGCGCCGCAAACCCAGGGGAGTTTAGGGCCAGTGCTATTTTTGATATATTTAACGACATGATGGGGAAAGACTTAAGTGTCCCCGTTGCAGATGATTAAGTTTAGAAGAATTAAACAGGGGGATGGGGAGGACTGCAAAAGACCCAGACAGGGTGGACATGTGGTCCAGTAACTGGCTTTCGAATTCAATCCAGCCAAAAAAGCAAAGTCATGAAGATTGGGGGGGGGCAAAGAAGACCGAGACAGAGAGGCTAGGTGGGCAAAGACCCGACCCACCCAGGGGAAAAACTTGGGGCCATAACACGATCAATCACCGGAGGCACACATCAACCAAAAAACTGGCGATAGGCGCCTGGCAAAACCCGAGAATAGCGCCGATACCAAAAGGAATCGCAAGACACGCCCCCCGGACGAGGCCCATATGGAGGGGCACCAGCCCGGAACCCACACCTGGTCAACACGCCCAAAAAGGGTTTGAGAGGGCCCAAAAGGGTTTTAACAAGGGTGTCCCAGAGCCGGGGGAAGCGACGAGGAAAAGGGAGGGACGACTAAGACATGGGGGACAGAAGGGCAGGGGGACAAAGGGGGAAAGACCTTTAAAAATACTGGGGGAAATAGACAAGGTTGACAGAGATAGATGTTCCAGAGGGCAGGACAAGGGTCCACCGGAAGCTAAGACCGAGAGTCACAGGGGCGTTAGGGGATTTCTTGTCATAGAGTTTGAAGTGGAATAGCCTGAAGTGAAGTAGTGAGGCAGGAACCATACATAGTTTTAAGAAGAGGATGATAAGGGCAGAGAGAGAGGACCTAGTAGCATAGTAAGAGGGGGCCCGGGGCTGGTCCGACCCCTGAACCACAAAGGTAGCAAAGGTGAGAAAACACACACACACACACACACACACACAAAAATTTTATATATTAAAAAATATATATATATATATATATATATATATATATATATATATATATATATATTATAGCACTAATGGATATATTCTACGTACCTTGCGTGTGTTGAATACATGATATACAGTAAAGGTTTTCTTCACAGCATACCTGCGAGACGTTTTTCAGAAGTTCATTTACCCTCGCAGCTCGTCCTGAGGCCAGACTTGTATGTTTGTTGCTTTGTCAACCAGGTTGTTATTGATAGTAGCCAGTAGGTCCGCATAGCCATCCCAGCCTGGCTGAACTGGCACTTGGCGGAGGTTGTGGTCAAGTTTCGCCTTGAAAACAAGTACAGTCGATTACAACTTAGATCTATGTGTCAAACATTAATGAGAAAAACTGCTGGACTAAAATTAATTTAAAATATTATGAATGTATTTAGAAGCCCTGAGTAGATCTGTAACCCACTACTGTATCATGAGCGTTGATAAACACATTTACAGGAGCGACTTGCAAGCTGAATAAATCGATTCATGTTGCATTAGCTAGACTTCAGCTTGGTTACAATGTAAATAGATCGAGTGATGTAGTAGTCAGGGGAAGGCTTGCTTGCAAGTACTTCTGGCTGTCTGACATACACAGAGGAGGATTGACGGGGAGGTCAATGCCTTCGAGGTCCGGTCCCAAACAAGGCCTCCCGGTTGCTGAAAGCCTAATCAACAAGGATGTTACTGCTAGTAGCACTCAGTCTAACATATGAACTGATCTGAGGAACTTGTCCAGTTCTCTCTTGGTAATTCCCCGTATGCAAAAAGGGAAGGCATTGAAAAATCATTGCCCCACCATCTCTTGGCATGAAAGTTCTAGTTACCCAGCCTCTCATTTCCCTTGCGGGAGCACTAAGAGCACTGTTGAGTTCCTTGAATGTGAGATCTTCTGACATCATTTCCAAACCTTGCACATGGAAGTTGCGCTCTACTGAATGATACGACACTGTCCTGTACCCAGTTTCAATTTTTATTTCCTCCATTCTACCATAACAGAGCAACTGAAATTTGTCCTCACTGAACATCATATTGTTGTCTGAGACCTACTGGAAGACCTTATATCCTCTTGAAGATTCACTGTGTCTTCGATGGACACAACTATCATTGAAACTGGTGAATCAGCAAAGGATATTACAGTGCAGTGATTTGACTTGAAAATAGAGAGCTTTCACTGTGGCAGTCCCCGACTTCAATCTTTCTGGTTGTATTTGTTGAGAAGTAAAATATCCACCTGCCTGTTTCACCACTTATTTCTTTTTGCACGAATTTTGTGTGCTATCACACCATGGTCACACACGCTTTAAAAGCTTTTGCGAAATCAGTGTACAACACATAAGCATTTAGTTTGTCTTTCAGTGTACCCAAGACAATATCATAATTGTCCAGC
>NC_091293.1:69859600-69877100 GCF_038502225.1 Cherax quadricarinatus | reverse complement strand
CTCGTTGCAAACCTAATTTCCTGAAGTGCTTGGCCACGTGTGGGTTCCAAACTGGTGCTGCATACTCCACTATGGGCCTGACATACACTGTGTACTGGGTCCTGAACGATTCCTTACTGAGATGTCGGAATGCTATTCTTAGGTTTGCAAGACGCCAATATGCTGCAGGAGTTATTTGTAGATGAATGGTTCAGAGAACCGACATGTTGATAAATTAGACACATGTGCAACTCTTGGGTATCTTTATTGAGGAAACGTTTCGCCACACAGTGGTTTCATCAGTCCATACGTAAGAGAAACTTGAAGAACAGGAGGAGAATGAGGTAATTAGTCCCTCAACCTTGAGTCGATGTGTTCAGTCCATCAGTCTTGAATAGAATGCGGCATATGAGCGGAGAAGCAGCTTATAAACCGTATGGCAGGAGAGGTGCAGCAGTCATAGGTGGTGTCACATTTGTTCAATGTGGAAGTAGGTCGTGCCCAAGAATTAGGCAAGCGAAGAATTTCTAAGTATTAAGATCCCAAGAAGTTGCAGTGTCTGACAGATTTGTAGATGAATGGATCAGAGAACCGACATGTTGATAAATTAGACACATGTGCAACTCTTGGGTATCTTTATTGAGGAAACGTTTCGCCACACAGTGGCTTCATCAGTCCATACGTAGGAGAAACTTGAAGAACAGGAGGAGAATGAGGTAATCAGTCCCTCAACCTTGAGTCGATGTGTTCAGTCCATCAATCTTGAATAGACAATTCGCTTGCCTAATTCTTGGGCACGACCTACTTCCACATTGAACAAATGTGACACCACCTATGACTGCTGCACCTCTCCTGCCATACGGTTTATAAGCTGCTTTCCGCTCATATGCCGTATTCTATTCAAGATTGATGGACTGAACACATCGACTCAAGGTTGAGGGACTGATTACCTCATTCTCCTCCTGTTCTTCAAGTTTCTCCTACGTATGGACTGATGAAGCCACTGTGTGGCGAAACGTTTCCTCAATAAAGATACCCAAGAGTTGCACATGTGTCTAATTTATCAAGGAGTTACTTGGTTGATTTACGCCTCAAATGTGCTCGGTATTATACTCACCCCAAGATCCTTTTCCTTGAGTGAAGTTTGTAGTCTTTGGCCCTCTAAACTATACTTTGCGGTCTTCTTTGCCCTTCCCCAATCTTCATGATTTTGCACTTGGTGGGGTTGAACTTCAAATGTCAGTTTCTGAACAAGGCCTGTAGCTTGTCCAGATCCCTCTGCAGTCCTGCCTGGTCCTCCTCCAATTGAATTCTCTTCATTAACTTCACATCGTCTGAAAACAGGGACACTTCTGAATCTATTCCTTCCGTCATGTCATTCACATATACCAGAAACAGCACCGGTCTTAGGACTGACCCCTGTGGAACCCCGCTCGTCACAAGCGCCCAATCTGACACCTCGTCACGTACCATGACTCGCTGATGTCTTCCCGTCAGGTATTCTCTGATCCATTGCAGTGCCTTGTTATACGTGCCTGGTCCTCCAGCTTTTGCACTAATCTCTTGTGTGGAACTGTATCTAAAGCCTTCTTACCATTCAAGAAAATGCAGTCTACCCACCTCTCTCTCTCTATTGTCTTTCTTCTGTCACCTTGTCACAGAACTCCAGTAGGTTTGTGACAGGATTTCCATGTTAGTGGTACACAGAGCGCATCTGCTCTCTCAGGACCCATGGAGAAATGTTGTCAGGCTCAGTCTCCTTTGAAGTAGCTAGCTCGCTTACCAGCCTCTTTGCCTCCTCTTCAGTTGGTATTGTGTCCAGCACTTGATGGTGTACCCCCACCTCTCCATCATTTCGGAGTCCCTTCTGTCTCCTCTGTGAATACTTTTTTGAATCTCATGTTGAGTTCCTCACATTCCTCTTGGTCGTTTCTTGTGCTCTCTCCTCCTTCCTTCCTCAGCCTGATTACCTGGTCCTTGACTCTTGCTTTCCTCCTGATGTGGCTGTACAACAGCTTCGAGTCGGACTTGGCTTTCGCTGCTATGTCATTTTCGTATTGTCGTTCGGCCTCCCTCCTTACCTGAGCATATTCATTTCTGGCTCTTCGACTGCTCTTCTTATTCTCCTGGATCTTTTACCTTCTATACCTCTTCCATTCTCTAGCACACTTGGTTTTGGCCTCTCTACACCTTGGGTGAACCAAGGGCTCGTCCTGGCCTTCTCGTTATTTCTGTTGCCCTTGGGTACAAACCTCTCCTCTGCTGCCTTGCATATTGTTGTCACATATTCCATCATCTCATTTATTGATCTCCCTGCAAGTTCTCTGTCCCACCGAACCTTGTGCAGGAAATTCTTCATGCCTGTGTAGTCCTCTCTCTTGTAGTTTTGTTTCGTTCGTCCTGCCCTTCCTGCTTCTTTCTCCATATGTAACTCTACTATGACTCACGAAATCGTAATGACACGATTGCAAACAAACCATACGACGGGCGGGCTAACGCGACGGTCTGGAGTTTTGAGACTCTCTGATCGCGGGTTTTATTCCCGCCCGTGGTATGGTTTAACTCTACTATATATTCGAAGCTCAGAACCACGTGATCACTAGCCCCGAGGGGTCTTTCGTATAATATGTCCTCAATATCTGCACTACTCTAGGTCCAGTCTTGCTGGTTCGTCCTCTCCTCTCTCTCTTTGATAGTGTCTCTTACGTGTTGGTACATGAGGTTTTCCAGTGCCACCTCCATCATTTTAGCCCTCCACGTTTCTGGGCCCAAATGTGGCTCCAGGTTTTCCCAGTCAGTTTCTTTGCGATCGAAGTCACCCACAATCAGTAGCTTTGCCCTGGTCACATGGGCCCTTCTGGCCACATCAGTTAGTGTGTCAACCATCGCTCAATTACTCTCATCATATTCTTGCCTTGGCCTCCTGCTATTCTGTGGTGGGTTATACAGCACTACAATTACCACCTTTGGACTTCCATACTGTGTGTTTGTGTGTGTGTATCAGTAAGCCAAAATTAAACAACAAAACACTCTCAAATATAATTAACATTGTTAATCATGTTTATGAGTACTTGGCAAACCACCACCATCACGATCACCACCATCATCATCAACAGCAACAACAAACAGTGGTTATTATCACCCTCTTGCATCAACATTCATCTGTCTTCATATTAATCTGCCTTTGAATGTGACTCAGGTCATGGTGAGATCTGTCAGTGAATGTGACTCAGGTCTTGGTGAGATCTGCCAGTGAATGTCTCAGGTCTTGGTGAGATCTGCCAGTGAATGTGACTCAGGTCTTGGTGAGATCTGCCAGTGAATGTGACTCAGGTCTTGGTGAGATCTGCCAGTGAATGTGACTCAGGTCTTGGTGAGATCTGCCAGTGAATGTCTCAGGTCTTGGTGAGATCTGCCAGTGAATGTCTCAGGTCTTGGTGAGATCTGCCAGTGAATGTCTCAGGTCTTGGAGGAGATCTGTGTATTTTGGCTCAGCTAAAAACACATAAAAATCTGAGGAAATTCGTGTTATTTTGTTGAGTTTCATGTCTCGTGCAAATTGTGTTAAGAGGAAGATTGAGTGACATCATGGTGTTAACACCAGCCTGACATCACCTTTCTTTCTCACTAATATTGGCATAGATGTGTGTGTGTGTGTGTGTGTGTGTGTGTGTGTGTGTGTGTGTGTGTGTGTGTGTGTGTGTGAGTGTTTGTGTGTGTGTAGCTATTATGCTCATGGTTTCCCGTCTTCAGTATTATCATTGTAGCAATATAAACACAAATGCAGTATAATGTGATCCTTTATTGACTACGTTTCGCCCACACAGTGGGCGAAACGAAACGTCACGTAGTCAATAAAGGATCACATTATACTGCATTTGTGTTTATATTGCCATTGTGTCGGTATTTTATACCATTTATTTCCATTATCATTGTATATATTTTTTAATTTTCATTGGTTGCTGCGCTTACTAATTCCTCCTTTACTGCTGTCCAGAAGTTCCCTAAGGATACTATGTCCTTCCTCATGTATCATATCGAGCTTTTCTCCTTTCCCTGCTCATGTACGAAGAGAATGACTAACTCAAAAGGGCAAAATACATGAGGTTCATCTCATAAATGGTAAATGCCGTGAAAGTCAATAAAAATAATGGGTTGATAATGATTTAGATTTTGCCGTCACAGCTGTTTATTGTGCACCCCGTATTCATCCAAGAGCATGTGGATACAAAAAAGGCCCAGAAACTAGACCACACAAGGGGTAACAGAAGTACATCTGGATTTGGTTCTACTGTTGACTTATCTGTTGCAAGAGAATTTAAGAAATTTACCTAAGATGTCTGGAAACTTATTTTCATTAAAAAGATATCCTGACATATCACGTATTTTATAGTACTGTCTCTATATTCCCCAGTTAGTAAACAATTAAGCACAGTGTTCAAGAAAGTGACCATAGGGCTGGTCACATAAGCATTTGGTTTGATCATCTGTGTCTGCTAAACTGCCAGAAGTATTCGTAACCAAGCCTAAGCCTGACTACTACATCATCCCTCAGTCTGTTCACAGTGCAAGTTGCTCTATAAACTTATTTATCTACTTTCCTGTTATCATAGTGGATGATAGAATTACTTAGGTTTCTAACTGCATTCGTATAACATTCAGCTTCATTATTTACTTCTTTCCTAATAGTATTCCTAATGCTAGACACAACAGCACCAAAGTTATATTCTACATTTGCCTTTATGGTACTTTTTTTTGGCTAGTTTATCAACATTATCATGAAGGAGTAATCCAATGTATGATGGAATCCATAACAAATGTACATTAGTTCTTTTTTCTCGGATTTTTTAGTACCTATATCTGGCTTCTCCAGTAAGCATGTTGTTAGTCATTATGCGAGTCAAAAGCCTTCAGTGATGGAATGGAATCAGTAATAATCATACAATCAATCTCAGTGTCATAAACTATAGCGCCATTAGGATGGCAGACAATTCGGTTTGCAGTGTAGACGCCCAGTTGTTAATTGTTATGCCTAACTCGGTATAGTTCCTATCTCTATTGTCAAAGAAGGTGGCAAGAAGAGTAGATGCAACCCTGCCAGTAGACTCCTGCTGAGATCCATCAGTGTATGACAGTTTTCGAAACCAAAGAAAAAATGCCATTGGTACTCTGTCAAAATCACTTGTACTATCTTGTTGGGAATATTGTTCAGTGATGACTCTTCTCTTCAGAGAAGGAAAGACAACAGACCTGGAAAAGATACAGAAATTGTTTACTGCCTGCATAGAACCAATTAAGCATTTATATTACTGGGAGCAAAGATGAGACTCCTGATTATATGTACAAGAAAGCTACTTCAGGACTTAACTTAAAGGCTACAAGCTACACACAATCATAAGAATTACTGGAGTGAGAATTATGGGAGGAAGTGTAAAACAGACCTGGTGAAAAGTAGGGAGCCATGGGTACAGTAAGAGAACACAGTATCACCATCCGTGGTCCAACAGTATTCAATCACCAATCAGCAGGTATCAAAAATATGACCGGAACACACGCAGAAATAAGAGAAAACTGGATCACTACCTCTGCCAAGTGGGGAGGGACGAGGCTTTTTTTTAGTCATTAGGAAGTTAAGATTGAAAAATTATGGAAAAAATGTTTTCTTACTGAAAAATCGTGCATAAAAAAACCATACCACGGGTGGGGTTTGAACTCGCGGTCAGAGAGTCTCAAAACTCCAGACCGTCGTGTTAGCCACTGGGCCAGCTAGCTTCAATAAGATTCATCCAACTAGGTACATTTCTACACCATAGGAAGGTTAGCATAGGCTAACCTTCGAAGCTAGCTGGCACAGTGGCTAATGCGACGGTCTGGAGTTTTGAGACTCTTTGACCGCGAGTTCAAACCCCACCCGTGGTATGGTTTTTTTATGCACGATTTTTCAGTAAGAAAACATTTTTTCCATAATTTTTCAATCTTAACTTCCTAATGACTAAAAAAAAGCCTCCCGTGGTATAGTTTGTTTGCAACCGTGTCATTACGATTTCGTGAGTCAAATAGTGCATAATTTCAGCTTGTTTCTATCATATTTCTAAGTATGTTTTTTTCCTAAATGTAATTTTTTTGTTCTTGCTGTCATAAAAAAATACATGTTGGTAATTAATGGTTTTATTTTCCTCCAAAAATTACAATTTTTATGATTGTTTCATTGTAAATACTCTACATGACAACCTCTGTGAGGACTAAAATGAAGAGCACCGAGAAGTTGTCCCTCAGTAGCCAGTAGGCTGTCAACAAGGACGGGTGAGTGTAACATACTGAGATTTGTACTGAAATTTGACGTATCGCAACCATCATTTTATATAAAACAATATGTGAATAACTCAGAAATAAGTTATTGACATTGTGTTCCCTTTTTTTGCGAAAAGTATTAATAGGATTGTCATGATTTTTGCACACGTTGTTGAGTAATGATGGTTCTACAAACACCCTGAGAGGATTTCCGATATTGTTCACAGATTTGTTGTTAATGTTTTTTCTTTTTTTTACCACAAAAAATAAACAACAACAAAAGACACTAACTTTAATTTTTTTATGGAATCTACTGACATTATCGCTGAAACGTCCTGAGTTAACAATAATCCATTTTGACAACTTAGTAGAAAAAAGAAAGTTTTATGACCCATAAAATTGTATAGTCCTTGTGGCTTAGCGCTTCTTTTTTGATAATAATAATAATAATAATAATAATAATAATAATAATAATAATATAACCCATAAAATTGTGCATAATTTATTTTTTTCTGTCTAATTTGAAGGTTGACAGTCACGACAAACACAGTGTATATGTTTTTAAATGCTGCTGCAATTACTGTCAAAATCTCATTCAAATTTGATCAAAAAAAACAAAAAATGGTGATTTCGTTCGCCTTTTTCTGTGATGGATATTTGAGCCAACTGACCATCACCAGCAACAGCCTCGTTGACCAGGCAGCAAGGGTTGAAAAACTCTGTACTGATCACAGACATGTGCACACACGTCTGTGTGTGTGTGTGTACTCATATGTACTCACCTATATGTGGTTGCAGGGATCAAGTCACAGCTCCTGGCCCCGCCTCTTCGCTAGCCGTTACTAGGTCCACTCTCTCCCTACTCCAAGAGCCTTATCATACCTATTCTTAAAGCTATGTATGAATCTTGTCTCCACTAGATCACTCTCCATATTATTTTACTTCTTGACAACTCTAAGGCTAAATAAATACTTCCTAACATCCCTATGGCTCATCTGAGTTTTCAGCTTCCAGTTGTGACCCCTTGTTTCTGTGTCCCATCTCTGTCCACCTTGTCATTTCCTCTCAGTATTTTATACGTCGTTATCAAGTCCCCCCTATCCCTTCTATCCCCTAGGGGACACATCAGGATGCGTTCCCTTAACCTCTCCTCATAAGACATATACTCACCTAATTTTGTGTGTGTGTGTGCGTGTGTGTGTGTGTGTGTGTGTGTGTGTGTGTGTGTGTGTGTGTGTGTGTGTGTGTGTGTGTGTGTGTGTGTGTGGCATACTACGAGTATGTGCTAAAGATTTAATGATCAATAGGGGCCCAATCGTTATACCAGTACTTCCGTTCATGGGCCGATCACAGACAAACCTGCCAGAGGCGTGAATCAGTGTGTGGTTTACTTGTGGCACGAGCTTTGACAGACTTGTCTGGGCTGCTGGTCGCTCACGGTGCTTTGTCTGGCTCTTGATTTTTTCCTCTTTTGACCACAGTGTTGCACACTTGCTCTTATATTATTGTACATAGTGTAAATAGTGAAAAAAACATACCATTTACCTCAACAAGAACTTCATTTAAAAAATAATTGCATAGGTACCTATATATATATATATATATATATATATATATATATATATATATATATATATATATATATATATATATATATATATATATATATATATATATATATATATTTCAAGATATGTATAGCGCCCAATCAATATATAATTCTCTTCTACCCCTATAATACATCTTGCTTCTTTGGTGACGGAAATACTAGTCACAACCTCTGATGTCTTTTGCTTGCTTCACTAGTTTTCAACGGTGCGCAGCCTTTATACACCTGTGTTCGTAATAGCTCACCAATATGTACTCACCTATATGTGGTTGCAGAGGTCAAGTCTCACCTCCTAGCCCCACCTCTTTGCTAGTCTCTAATAGATTCACTCTCTCCTCTCTTGGAGAGCTTTATTGTACCCCTTCTTAAAGCTATGTATGGATCCCATCTCTACCAATTCATTCTCCAGGTCGGTCCACTTCCTGACTGTTCTAAGGTTGAAGAAATATTTCCTAACATCCCTCTGACTAATCTGTTTTCAACCTTAAGCTGTGCCCTTATGTTCATGTTTCCTATCTCTCAAATACTTCTTCCCAGTTCACTCTATCAATTCCCCTAGGTTTTGGTTTCCTCTTGTGTCATCAGGCTGGGTTTCCTTAACTTCTCCTCATCTTAGGGATCAAGTTTATCGTAAAAGGACTACTTTGATTTAAAAAAAACTAGTCTTAGATTTGCCAATCGTGTATTTGTTGCAGCAGTTATTTAGTTGATGTGTGCCTCAGGTGATATGCTTGGTACAGTACTCACCCCATGGTCCGCCTTGTGTTATGTTTGCAGCCTTTGCAACCTCTCCCCCTGTGCCTGTACTGCCTTGACTATGGTTTTCCTTGCATGATCCTGTATCCTGCCATTACTGCTGTGAGAGTCAGTTTGACTGGATCTATTTTCCTCCCTCAAGAACTCTCCTAGTCTCTGCAGATTTGTCACCTGGGTCACTTCCGCCTCCCCACATGATAATCTCATGATAATTTGAATCTCCTGTTCCTCTGCCTGTCATATTTGATCACGAGTCCTCTCTAACTCCTGAAGCCCATGGATAATCAGTGACTCTCTCTCTCTCTCTCTCTCTCTCTCTCTCTCTCTCTCTCTCTCTCTCTCTCTCTCTCTCTCTCTCTCTCTCTCTCTCTCTCTCTCTCTCTTCCCACCTTTCCATCCAGATTTCTGTGTCTGTTTTGAGAATTTATACAGAGGGTTCTCGTTGGTGGTAGTGGTGATGGAGGTAGTGGAGGTGGTGGTGGTGGTGGAGGTATTGGAGGTGGTGGTGGTGGAGGTAGTGGAGGTGGTGGTGGTGGAGGTAGTGGAGGTGGTGAAGGTGGAGGTGGTGGAGGTAGTGGAGGTGGTGGTGGTGGAGGTAGTGGAGGTGGTGGTGGTGAAGGTAGTGGAGGTGGTGAAGGTGGAGGTGGTGGAGGTAGTGGAGGTGGTGGTGGTGGAGGTAGTGGTGGTGGAGGTAGTGATGGTGGTGGTGGTAGTGGAGGTGATGGTGGTGGTGGTAGTGGAGGTGGTGGTTGTGATGGTAGTGGTGGTGGCGGTGATGGTGGTAGTGGTGGTGGTAGCAGTGGTGGTGGTAGTGATGGTGGTGGTGGAGGTAGTGGTAGTAGTGGTGCTAGTGGAGGTGGTGGTGGTGATGGTAGTGGTGGTGGCGGTGATGGTGGTAGTGGTGGTGGTAGTAGTGGTGGTGGTAGTGATGGTGGTGGTGGAGGTAGTGGTGGTGGTGGAGGTAGTGGTAGTAGTGGTGGTAGTGGTGATGGTAGTGGTGGTGGTAGTGGAGGTGGTGGTGGTATTGGAGGTGGTGGTGGTGGAGGTAGTGGAGGTGGTGGAGGTAGTGGAAGTGGTGAAGGTGGAGGTAGTGGAGGTGGTGGAGGTGGTGGTGGTGGAGGTAGTGGTGGTGGAGGTAGTGATGGTGGTGGTGGTAGTGGTGATGGTAGTGGTGGTGGCGGTGATGGTGGTAGTGGTGGTAGTGATGGTGGTGGTGGAGGTAGTGGTGGTGACGGAGGCAGTGGTAGTAGTGGTGGTAGTGGTGATGGTGGTAGTGGTGGTGGTAGTAGTGGTGGTAGTGGTGGTGGTGGAGGTACTGGTGGTAGTGGTAGTGGTTTTAACGAGACTAAAGAAATACTCTGATACGTCCCTGTGGTTCATCAGTGTATAAAGCATCCATCTGTTAAGTCTTGTTTCGGGTTGAGTCCTCTCCAACAGCCTGTCTCTGTCTGCCTTCTCAGTGCCTCTTAGGATTTGCTACATATAATCATGTCCCTCCCCCTTACCCCCTTCCCCCCGCCACCTTCCTCTCCTCGAGGATCATCACATTCATTTTGTACGTCATAATCATGTCTCCTCCTCACCTTCCTCTTCTCCAGGGTGATCAGTCTCCGCATCTCAGGACTTCTAGGCCTCGGGTTCAATTCTCATTCATTTCTCAAGTTGCAGTCCATTAGATTTGTTCTAACTAATGCACATGTTTGATCAAGTATAGGCTTGACTGTTACCATGAGGGTTACCAACCTTCCGAAACACTGTTGATGATTTTCACGTGCACCTGTGGAGATATACTTGTTGTGATGCTGACCCCCAGGCCCCTTACTTTCCCTGATATGATCAGTTTCATCCCATTTCCTGGGATATATTCTATTTTTAGTCTTTCCTTCTTACTTTTGTGTGTGTGTGTGTGTGTGTGTGTGCGTGTGATCATCTGAGAGAGCAGTCGTGCTGGTTCTATTAAGAAGGGAGACGACAGATTCTTCATCATCAAAGAGCAATTTTCTTCAGTTAGAGAAAATTAAATATTCTATGAAAATGTCTTAATTTTTTCTAACTGCCAAAATTATTATTATTATTTTTAATTTATTCTACTATTCTTTTATTCTATTCTGCTGCTTTTTGTTTTCGTCTGAGAGACATGACAACCACAAATACTGTGATCACAACATCACAGAAGCAAAAACAAAGTCAGAAGTGGAAAACTCCAGTAACGCTGTAAAGTAAATTCACATTTAACAAGAATAGAACTGATTAAAAAAAAAAAACTGTCATTGTACGTCATAAAAGTCTTCGACAGGGTGAGGAGATGCCGTTTTACAAATTTTATTGAACAGCAGAACCTGCACGACCCAGACATGTATGGTTCTAGAGCTGGGAAGATCGTACCAGCCACAGCTACTAAACCACTATGATACAATTATGGAGGCGTTGGAACAAAAGCAACATACAGAAGTGGTATATACGGATTTCGCAAAAGCACTTGATAAATGCGACCATGGAGTGATTACACACAACATGAAAGAAACAGATGTAACGGAGATAATAGACAAGTAAATATTAAATTCTTGACATATAGAACGGAGACTGGTAGTAAGCAAAGCAAAATCTAGCATTAACAGAGCGAGAAGCTCATTACCCTAAGGCAGTGTATTGGTAACTTTACTGTTGCTCGTCCTTATACTGGACATAGATAAAAATACTCGCATCAGTTTCGAATCTTCGTTGTGGATAATGCCGATATAAGCAAGATAATCACCTTTGCAGAAGACAGAAAAAACTGCGGCAACATAAAAGCGAAGTCTCTCAGTGAGGAGTGGAGAACATAACGTTCAGTGGTGATAAGTTCCATCTACTCTGATGTGGAATTAATGAAGAACTCAAAACGGACACTGTATATTATTTCAGGTTGCCGCTCCCTTGGCTCCCAGGCAACATCCCTAACGCCCCCTCCCCCCACACACACACATGCGAACACACAGCTTTCTTGGTATTACGTTTATTACAAATTCAAAACAAGTAATCTAACACTATAAACAAGCGCATTTATTTCACAAATAAAAATTAACATATATTTGGTATACCTTTGATGAGTTTCGAGAGTCTCATTGCTCTCGGAGCCTGAGCCAGGCTCGTCTGGTGCTAGCCTGGTCAACCAGGCTGTTGCTACTGGAGGCCCGCTGCCCTACATATCCATCACAGCCTGGCTTATCTGGCACCTGGTGAAGATACTCGTCCAGCTTCTACTTCAAGACATGCACACTTGTTCCAGTAATTTATTTAACAACATGAAAAAATAAATTTACATCCTTTCTGTAACTATATTATTTTCATAATTTTTATAAGATGGATGTGCTTGGTGCAGGAACATCAGCTTCTCAACATTAAGCTTGAAAGCACTTAGAAGTGTCTTAGATCTCTGCGTTCAGTAATTTTCAGTGTGTATCTTTGCTTGGAAAGTAGCTTGTTGACTGTACTGAAGCCTCGCTCTACTAAATGTGATATTGGGAAGGTAATAAAGTAATCTTGACTTTGTTCCACAGTGCAGAGTAACGGTCAGAAATATCTTTTTGTAACCAAAAATCTTGATATGATTTTTTGAACTTTAGCCTGAGCTCTGTTATTTTGGAGTGAAATCAGGTCTTCCTCCGCCATTCCTTCCTCCACCATTGTGTATACTTCCTCCATTGTGTATACTTCCTCCACCATTCCTGTTTCTTCATTGTTGATTTCTAAGAATGGATTGATCATCCAGTCTGGTATTTTAAGTGAAAAAAGATCCTGGAATCTATGCAGCTTATTCAGGTGAGCACAATACACTTGAAGGTTATCGCCTGGTATGCTCTTCTCTTTCTCCATTTCAGAGAGTCCCGGAAACTGGAAGGGCTCACGACGGGCTGTGTTACGTTTGAATAACCGTAACCTGGACAGAAAAGTGGAAAGGGATGATTTGACTTTGATAAGATGAACCTCATGTCCTTACAGTTGCAAATTAACTTCGCTGAACTTGTGAATACACTTGACAAAGAAACAATGTTATGCTTGATGTTTCGTAGTTCATCACATAGAACAGAATTAGAGTTTTGGAAGAATTCAACAAATGTTTTAGAAAGTGAATAGAAACGTCTCAGGAAGTTACCCTTTGACAGTCATCTAACTTCTGTGTGCAACAACAAGCGTTCAAAATCTTCATCATTCTCAGTGCAGAGGTGTCGACACAGTCAGGAATTGAGAGCATGTACCTTGATTTTGTTTACTGCTGTGATAACAGAGCTTAATGTTTTGTGAAGTCGACCACTTAGGTGTTTTTGGCAATCAGATGTTGCCTGTGGATTACACGGCTCACCATAAACACAGCAAGTACATCTTTTTTCATGAAACATCAGAAGCCACGATGACAACCTGTCATCCATGGTGACCCATCTGTTGCACAAGCGGGATGTCTTTCTCTGTGAAAAAAAATTCTCAGCAACACGAAATACTGACTCCCCCATTTATATGTTTCTATTTGTCTTGTAAATAACAGCTCTTGAACCAAACTTTCATCTCTGACGGAACGAAGATAAGCTAAGATTTATTGCATGACAGAGTGGACTCCTCTTACTGTAAGCCAAATTCTGTTGTTTTAAGCATGTTGCACAATGTGTCTTCAGTGTTTTCAGCCATTTCATCCATTCTTCATTGAACAAAGTTATCACTTTAATAATTTGTTCAGATGACTTGTGAAAAACTTCACAGAACCTCAATTACTGTTGGCAAAATAAGTTCTTCCCCAATTGTATGAGACTTACCAGATATACCAATCAACAATGAGATATTCTATGATGCAACACACCATGAGTGGATTGTTGTGAATGGCTATTTTCTTTCTTGGTTTCTGTTAGTTATTTGGTGCTGATACAAATCTATACTTCAGATAATCCACACTGTACTGCCTGCACTTCTTTTTTGTCTGCTGTGCTGTGGCCACATTTTATTCTGGAAAAAAATGTATATTTTATGTAAAAATCATGCCAGTCACAACAAAATGTAGCAGAAAAAGCATAAGGAAATACTATATAACAATGCATTTACTAGGAAAAGTACATAACGCAATAATAGAAGTATGATTGTTAATTAAGCTACAAATATTATATTTGAGAACTACAAACCACAGCCTTAGCACAGTAACTCTACCACATCCTTTGGCGTCCCTCCATCAATACCACTCAGTCATATCATTATTATAGTATATCCTAAAATGCACACTACTAAATTGAAGATAATTTGCAGTGCATACAAACGTAGAAAACTAGAGCCTTGGCTCTTGCAGACATGAAAATCCGATCATCACCAGTCGCCCCGGCGTCTGCTGTATGATCTGATTGGCTTGTGGCGCATCCGCACAAACGTTGGGACTTTTAACTCCAACTTTGGACCACAAATAAAATAAAATTATACTTTCGTGTATAACTCTATTTTAATTTTATTCTTTGTAAAGCATTTGTGTTATTTAAGTGTTCGTGACTTTAGAGTTTGTCGTATAGATTTTGTAAAACAAATGCTCCCTTGGTTCTGATGCCGCCCTGCCTTTTCCCCCTGCTGCCCCTTTTTTTTTCTCACCGCATCCCTGGATCTTTCCACCGCCCCCTAAGGGGGTGGTACCGCCCACTTTGGGAATCACTGTTGTATACAAAAGGCAAAAGATTGCGAAATTGAAAGGGAAGAACACACAAAGAACCTGGGAGTAATAATGTTAATGTTAGCTGACGTACCGTTCGAAGAACACATAAAGGTACACATCGTGACTGCTAGGAAAGCAAAGGGGGTGAATAATGAGAACTTTCAAATCAAGAGAAATAGGCCAGTGGTGGCAGTACTCGAATCGTTTGTGCTCTCTGACATCAAGTATTGCTCACTTCTGGTCAGGACAGGTGAGATATCATTTACGGCCCATAAAGATCCAATAAGAGATTTAAGTTACTGGGAATACCACAAAGTCCTAAAATATACACTTGCTGGACTAAAAGATACATGATAATATATACTAGGACGTGGAAGGTGTTCGAGAGGCCCAATTTCAAACTTGCACATTTTTATGAACATCCGGCCGCTCAGACTTTTTAACATCTTACCAAAAGATATCAGAAATATTACCAGAACAAGAAGAAACTAGAAAACTTTCTCTGCCGGATCAACCAGCTTGTGATAGATATGTGGTACAAAATATAACAAACAGTATTAAAGACAGTTAATTCAGATCACAATCTAATCGAAGTTCAGACTTGTATGTACAGGGGTCATGCCCAGCAAAAAAACTCAACTTGAACAACGAAAACATCAACTGGGATCAAATAAATCTCTTCCTTAATGAAACCTGCTGGAAATATATCTCAAAAAAACATGGATCCAAAACAGTGTCCAGGAAAGATCACCTCTGCAGCATTAGAAGTATATCTAGGTGCAACAGAAATAGAAGAAATGCATAATAAAAAGAACGCTGAGTCTACAGGCGAAGGCGAGGAATAACTTCTTTCACACTTCTTTTTACAGCCAAAAAACAATATAAAGGCGAAGTAGATCAGTTACACAGTTTTAAATAAGAACTTATTTGCATTCAGTTAAAAATAAAAAAGTACATTTGTCTAATTCAGTGGCTCTTGTGTCGTTGAAGGTCATTAGTGATGATGCCACACTCATGGCGTCACTTGCATCGAGACGGTTTCTAACCTTTGTTTTTATGAGAAGTGGTGTTGAGGAAGGTGTCTGGCACTGCTAAGAAGTGGTGGCCAAGTGTAAGAGAACATCAAAACATTTTTCCGCTAACTACGGGAAGGTCTCAGTTTTGCATACCAGAAGTTTACGACCCTCAATGATTCGAATTCCATTCGGGTTTTTTTCATTAGCTTTTAGTTCAGCAAAATCACTATTCTTTACATCCACGAATAAAGAATAAAAATAAACGTCCATCCCCGAGCTACAGAAACTTTCCTGTGGTGAAGGTAACCTTAGAAAGACTGAACTGGTTCCTGCTAATGATTTTTCACGTCAGTCACGATGGAAGGATCACTCCTCACCAGCAGCCTCGTCCAGTAAAAAAAAGAAAACTCCAAAAATTACGTTGTGGATGAAATTGATCAAAACTGAAGGTCGAGAACTTTTCCCTGCCAGTGATCAATTTATTGTGAGGTGTGAATATATTTGCCAAGTTTTGACAGAGCCTGCTTGTCTGCCAGCCTGCCTGCCTGCCTGCCTGCCTGCCTGCCTGCCTGCCTGCCTGCCAGTCAGCCTGCCTGCCTGCTTGCCAGCCAGCCTGCCAGCCTGCCAGTCAGCCTGCCAGTCAGCCTGCCAGTCAGCCTGCCAGTCAGCCTGCCAGTCAGCCTGCCAGTCAGCCTGCCAGTCAGCCTGCCTGTCAACCTGCCAGTCAGCCTGCCAGTCAGCCTGCCAGTCAGCCTGCCAGTCAGCCTGCCAGTCAGCCTGCCTGTCAACCTGCCAGTCAGCCTGCCAGTCAGCCTGCCAGTCAGCCTGCCAGTCAGCCTGCCAGTCAGCCTGCCAGCCAGCCTGCCAGTCAGCCTGCCAGTCAGCCTGCCAGTCAGCCTGCCAGTCAGCCTGCCAGTCAGCCTGCCAGTCAGCCTGCCAGTCAACCTGCCAGTCAGCCTGCCAGTCAACCTGCCAGTCAGCCTGCCTGTCAGCCTGCCAGTCAGCCTGCCAGTCAGCCTGCCAGTCAGCCTGCCAGTCAACCTGCCAGTCAGCCTGCCAGTCAGCCTGCCAGTCAGCCTGCCTGTCAGCCTGCCAGTCAGCCTGCCAGTCAGCCTGCCAGCCAGCCTGCCAGTCAACCTGCCAGTCAACCTGCCAGTCAACCTGCCAGTCAGCCTGCCAGTCAGCCTGCCAGTCAGCCTGCCTGTCAGCCTGCCAGTCAGCCTGCCTGTCAGCCTGCCAGTCAGCCTGCCAGTCAGCCTGCCAGTCAGCCTGCCTGTCAGCCTGCCAGTCAGCCTGCCTGTCAGCCTGCCAGTCAGCCTGCCAGTCAACCTGCCAGTCAACCTGCCAGTCAGCCTGCCAGTCAGCCTGCCAGTCAGCCTGCCTGTCAGCCTGCCAGTCAGCCTGCCAGTCAGCCTGCCAGTCAGCCTGCCTGTCAGCCTGCCAGTCAGCCTGCCAGTCAGCCTGCCTGTCAGCCTGCCAGTCAGCCTGCCAGTCAGCCTGCCAGTCAGCCTGCCTGTCAGCCTGCCAGTCAGCCTGCCTGTCAGCCTGCCAGTCAGCCTGCCAGTCAGCTTGCCAGTCAGCCTGCCTGTCAGCCTGCCAGTCAGCCTGCCTGTCAGCCTGCCAGTCAGCCTGCCTGTCAGCCTGCCAGTCAGCCTGCCTGTCAGCCTGCCAGTCAGCCTGCCAGTCAGCCTGCCTGTCAGCCAGCCAGCCAGCCTGCCTCTCTGCCAGCCAGTCTGCCTGCCAGTCAGCCTGCCTGCTTGCCAGCCAGCCTGCCAGCCTGCCAGTCAGCCTGCCCCAACCTGCCCGGTCACCCTGCCAGCCCAATGCCGTCAACCTGCCACCCCGGTCCCCGCCGCCAGCCCGGCCGCGCCAGTCGGCAGCCAAGTCAACCTGCCGGTCGGCCCCCACCCCCTTCCCGGTCAGCCTGCCGGCCAGCCTGCCAGTCGGCCTGCCACCCAAACCTGCCAGTCCCCCTGCCGGCCCAACCTGCCAGTAAACCGCCGTCAACCTCCCCAGTAAACCTGCCAGTGGGCCCTCCCCCAGTCAGCCTGCCAGCCCCAGCCTGCCAGCCCAGCCTGCCCAGTCCCGCCGCCGTCAGCCGCCAGGCCGGTAAAAGCCTGCCGGTAAACCTGCCTGCCCAACCTGCCAGTCGGCCTGCCCAGTCAGCCTGCCAGTCGGCCTGCCTGTCGG
>NC_091293.1:69844600-69852100 GCF_038502225.1 Cherax quadricarinatus | reverse complement strand
GGGGAGGCGGGAAGGACGTCTTGTTGGAAAGGCCCCCACCCAAACAACAAACTTTTGCACCCCCAGCGGGCTCCCCTGTGGTGAGGTGTGATCCCCCCCCACGCTGATCAGATGACTCTCCGTGGACTGCTGCTCCCCAACCACCGAAAACCCGGCGGGAAACGGGGGATTTTAAAAAAGGGAAGGAAAACTGCCAACACTCACGAACTATGATTTTTGAATAATATATAAATGTTCACCCCTCCCTAAATATTTTAAGTCAAATAATAATATAAAAGAAATATTTTTCGTTTTTGGCAAATTATGAAATAAAAGCAATATAAAATTATATGAAAGGTAATATACATTAAAACATTGTGACCCATTCAGAGGTCACAATAACATCTGTCTGAAATATATATATATATATATATATATATATATATATATATATATATATATATATATATTATATTTTTTAAAATATATTATATAAAAAACAACCACTCTGAAAGAATAGAAAAATTTCCCAAGGGTTTTTGTGACTACTCATTATCAAAAAAGAAAGCATCCAAGGAAAGCTATAAAAAGGGTCTGGCCAGCACCTCCTTCAGATCCCCAATTTAAACCCCGGGCCCCGAAATTTGGATGGGTCCCCGCCCCAACTCACCCCTAATTTATTCACCCAAGAAAAATTTTAAAAAATTATTTGTCAGTGTATTATTAAATTTTTCCCCCAAATTCAAATTAATTATAAATGGATCTAATTTATATAAAAAATATTCATTTTTGTCAAAACTTTTTTTTATAAAACAAGATTCAATTATATTCCTTCGCCATGGACTTTTGATCCTATTTTCCCCCAACTTTTAAAAAATAAATTGGATGGTTAAAATCTCTTAAAATGAATAAATAAAAGCATTGGAATCTTGTCCAGTTCTAAATGCTATATTTATTTTTTTAATCTTAGTTCAGATTTTTCCATTTTTGACCTAATAAACTTTTTTAAAATTTTCAAGGTCTTTAGACAGATCCATCAGCTTTTTTGGGAAATTCTTTACCCAAAAGTTTTTCTTTCAATTTTTTTTAATCCCAACTTTTTTTAAAAGTCTTGAAAAAGGCATATAAACCCAAGTTTTTTCATGGAAGAGAAAAAATATTTTTAGTTGAATAAGGCTTTTTGCCCCTTTTTTGGTTTAAAAATATTTCAAACAATTTTAAAAAGATTTATAAATTTTTACATTTTTTGGGATTATTTTAAATCATTACCTATTTCCCCAAAATTTTTTGGATATTTCCTCACCCATAAAACTCAGGACAAAAAAATTCAATAAAACTCCCCAAAAAACATTGAGGGAAAACAGACATTTTGACTCTATCTTGATCCCGAAATAATAGTGGACATGGAACAGTTTTTGTGGGTTTTTTCTGTAAATTTTAAATTTAATTCATTTTCCCCTTAAAAATTTAAAAACATCTAAAAAAGGCAATGAGTTTTTTTTTCTTCTACAAAAAAAGGTTTATAGAATGGGCAAAGCTTTTAATTTTCCAAAATGGTGTATATCTACTTTTTTGGGCAAAGACACAAAATATCATAAACATATCTAAACCCAAATTTTAGCTCTATTAGGGGGGGGATTTTTTTCCTTTTTTAAAAAAATTCCCAAATGTGGGGGTTTTACTAAAAAGGGGGGTGAAAAAAGGATTTCATTGTTAAAAAAAACCCAAGGGCTTGGTTGAAAAATTTAAAACCCCCGGACTGACTTAAATGTTTTTTAGCATGGTTTAGTTTTGATTTCTTTTTTTTTGGGTTCCTGTTGAGGGTTTTTATTTTTTTCTTTCTAAAGGGAACTCGTTAACTATGATTTCCCTTTTGTTTTTCCCACAAACCATTTAAACATTAAATTTTTGCATTGTTGATGAAAAATTTTGTATTAAATGTAGTTTTAAAATTTTGGGGCAAGGGGGAAATCCTCTTTCCCCTGTTCTTGTCCAAAGGGCAACGGGACGAATCCCCCCGGGAGGGAAAATTAAAAGGAAAAAAAAATTTTCTCCTTTTACTTTTAAAATAAAAACAGGAGGGGGGTTCCCCTTTCCCCCCCTTGCTCCCCTTTTTAGTCCTTCCCCCAACACCAGGTTTTACGGAGGGAATTTGTTCCCCTTCCCCCATGGGGTAAGAAAAAAAACAAGAACGGGGAACCTGTAAGGAAAAGAAAAAAAAAGGAGGGTGTGTATGTACTATTGTTTTGTACATGAAAATGTGTAATTTTGCCCTAAGTGTAAGTAAAAATGGCAGACGTCCTAAACCTTGCATGTTCTGAGACAGGTTTTTCTTTTAACCCCTTGGCAGGACAGCAGTACCCCCCTGGGTGGTTCCCCTTACCAACCTACTACCTGAAAATATATATATATATTATATATATATATATATATATATGTGTGTGTAATGTGTGTGTTTTTTTTTGTGTGTGTATGAAATTTTTATCACACAAGACAACCCCCACAAAAGGGGGGAAACCCTTTGCTAAAATTTTTCCCATTCCATCACCCAGGAGCTTGCAATTTGCAAAAAAAATAAAGCAGGGTAAATTTTTTCTCAGAGTACCCGGAAAAGAAAGATGTGTCCCCAAACCACGGTTCCCCCCTTGAATGGTCTTTTAACCCCTCCCTACCACCACCCCCCCTACCCCCTTAGGGGGTAGGGGGGTTTTCCCTGACATGTAAAGGAAAAGGAAATTAAAAGGGTTAATAGCCACCCCAAAAGTTTTTTCCTAGTATTTTTATAACGGGTCATGTGGCCCCAAGAAAATACTTACCTCTTTTGGATCCTAACATGGTTCCCAATTATTCGGGCCCTTCTTTTTTAAATAATAAAAGGGAATGGAATGTGCTCTTTGCCCTTTTTAAATGTCCTGGGATATTCAAAAATGTTTTTATTGAGGAAATTGGGAAAGTACCCTTTTCCCTTAAATTGTCTTATTCTCAGTGTGGGTTTTTTCCCTGAGTTGGGAATCTTTTTTCCTTTTCCCAGTAATATTTCTATGAGCTTTTTTTAATTTCTGCTTCCCTTTAACCTCCTTGTAATCTGTCACTGTTATTACTCTAACAACAAAACCCGTTTATATAACCATTCACAACTGACTGAGAGACTTTGGTACGTAACACTGGTCGGGCGTCTTAATCCACCCAACCACCGGGATAATATGAACAATCCTGTGATTTTGTATAGCACTATTGTTTAGTTTTGTGTCAAAAATGGACTCTATAAATAGTTATCGGGGCTTTATGAACAATTTGAGTTAAAACTGTATTTCTTTAAATTTTTAAAGGGGAAAAGTTTTAATTATTTTTTTTCCCAAAAAACAGAAACTGTTGGAAACTAAAATCTGGGCAGCATCCCCCCGGTGGGTGATTAAATGCACTAACGTGATTAAAGATAACTTTTCGCTCCTCCCCCTGCCCGGGCCCAGTATTTTTTTGGCCTTTTCTGGCTGAAAAATTTACCTGTTTGACCGATACGGGAAAAAGGGGACCTGAGTCAGGGGATTTTAAAAACCCCCCAACTTTTTTGGAGGGTGTTTTTAACCCAGCCTTTGTGTCACTGCCCCCGTGTTTTTAAAAGCCAGGTTTTATTGATTTTTTTAATTGGCTCCGCAGTGTAAAAATTTCCACCCCTTGAAAAACCCAGACAGTATTCCCAAACCGGGTTTTCCCCCGGGAAAAAATTAGTAAAATAAAAAAAGAAATATTAAAAAAACTAAACACTATTAAAAAATTTAAAAAAATAAAAACACTTAAATAAAAAGAAATAAAATCCTACTTTAAAAAGAAAATGAAAAAATGAAAATATAAATGATAACTAAAATTCAACTAATAATTAGGGGGTGCCCTTGTTGGTGCACTGTGTTTTGAAATCTGGTTCTTTGATGATGGGGGGGGTGAGGTGTTAAATTTCGACCCACTGTTAATTTTTCCCGATGGCTTGGGGTATTATATCCTGGGGAAAAAAGCTTGGTTCTTCCCTGCAATAGCCAGAAGTTTACGTCCTGAAATTTTTTTAAAATTGCACGGTAATTAAATCCGAGGAAAGTCTCAGGACGTTAGCCCCACTCCCACCAGTTCTCGTTGATTGACAGATGACCCTCCCCTGTGTCCAAGCTGAAAAAGATAACGGGTTTCCACTGTTAAATAATCCCCCTCCATGATGTACAAATCCCAAAAAGATGTGATAATTTTGAACCAATAAACCCAAAAGGAAAGCTAAAAGGACAAAGGTTTATTATTGGCCCAAAAATAAATTTTAAACCCCCCAAACCCACTAAAAATAAAGGCGGTTGATTACAGTGTGCTGGGAGCTGTGGGGTCTAGTGATTACATTTAAACCAAGGCCCCACGTCCCTTTCGGGGAAAAGGGGAAAGGGGGAAAGGGATGGCGGGGTTTGGGCTTAACCACCTTAACAAGTAAAAACAATGAAACTATTGTTACCTGTCCCCATCCTTTTATCTTTGAATTTTTTCCCTCCAAGGAAGCCAGATTCCCCATTGTAAAATTAAAACTATTACGCTTTTCTAATAAATCACTTCTCTGATTAAAACCCTGTAGAAAATTTTTTTGCTGACATTAGCCCCCTTCAAAAACCAAAACCCTTGGAAAATTTTTTATTTTTGGGGCCCCATTTAAATTCTTTGATTTCTCCTCTAGGTCTCTGGGACCCCCAGATGCATAAGGCTCCCCAAGAACACTGTGGGGAACCCAACTCCTTTTACCCGGGTTTTTCATGATCAGGGGTGTGAATGTATGACGAAAATTGGTGGATTTCCTAAAAATTTGGGAATTTGAATTTTCTAAAGGACGATGGTTTAAAAAACATCTAGGAACCCAAAGTTTTTATTTATTTCTTTGTTCTGTGGTGGACTTAAGGGGAAAGGGTTGCTAAGCCCCTTGAGTCTGGGTAGGAACTCATCAATGTTGTACTTATGAAGTGGGGAAAATTGAGGCTAAAAAATTTCACCCCGGGTTTTGTCTTGCATAGTTAAGATCCCCCTTTGATTTTTTATATTTTATACACTCATATATTGTTAATTTTTTTCTTCATAACAATAGTTATCCTCTCTTATTCTAATTCTGAATCTTTGTCTTGGTAAAATGTTTTGTAAATGGCGTCTACAGGTCCCTCATAATTTCAAATTTTTTAATCCCAGGTCTTGTTGACACCCGGGGTTTTGGGTTGAAGGAGAAAGGGGGTTGAGTGTTTTTTTAATTTAATATTATTTTAGTGGTGGTTTTGGCAGGGGTTTGGTGGGTTGTGGGGAAAACTTTGGTAAAAATGGTGGGGGTTTGGGGTGGTAGTGGTGGTGGTAGTGGTGGTGGTGGTAGTAGTAGTGGTGGTGGTATCAGTAGTGGAAACTGTGGTAACAGTGTTGGTGGTTGGTTAGTTTTTGGGGGTGGGGGGGGTTGGGAAATGGTGGTAGTAAAATGGTGGTGGTACCCCGTGGGGGTTCTATGGAAACAGTGGGGGTTTTGTTGGGTGGAAATTGGGTGGTGGGTGGTGGTGGGTGATCTGGGTGGTGGTATTTTTTTTGGTGGGTTCCCCTAAAAGGGGGGAAAACCCCTTATTAACAGTGGTGGTGGTTGGGTGGTATAAATTGTGGTGGGGAGTGGTAGTGGTGGTGGTGGTATTGGTGGTGGTAGTGGTGGTGGTGGGGGTGGGGGTGGGGGTTGCGGGCCCACCACCCCCCCGTCAAAAGAGGGGTTACGTTAGATTGACCCAATTTTTGCCGGCCCCCATCCCTTTCCCCCCCTCAATTTTCCCCTTTTCCCCTCCTCAGTTCCTCTCTCTTTTTCCCTAAATCCCCTCTCTTTTTCCTCCCTCAACCCCCTTCCCACTTCCCCTTTTCTTTCCTCATTTCCCCTCTTTTGGGTCCACCCCTCTTTTCCCCCTCTTTTTCCCTCCTCCCCCCTAAACCCATCTCAGTTCCCTCTAAACTCCCTCCTCTCTCCTCCCTCCCCCCTCCCCCTTTCCCTCTCTCTTCCCTCCTCCTCCCCCTTTCCCCCTTCTCTCTTTTCCCCCTCCCTCCTCCCCCCTTCCCTCTCCCCCCTTTCCTATCTATCTTTTAGTACGTCCTTGTGCAAAAAACCCGAAGAGGGTGTGTGTGTGTGTGTGTGTGTGTGTGTGTGTGTGTGTGTGTGTGTGTGTGTGTGTTGTTTTTATATGGGGTGTGTGTGTGTGTGTGTGTGTGTATGTGTGTGTTTTATGTGTTTGTGTGTGTGTTTGTGTGTGTTTTATGTGTGTGTGTGTGTGTGTGTTGTTGTTGTGTGAAATTGTGTGTGTGGGGTGTGTATGTGTGTGTGTTTTGTGTTTTGTGTGTGTGTGTGTGTGTGTGTGTGTGTGTGTGTGTGTGTGTACCCCCACCTATTTTCTCACCTTTTGTTTTTTTGCAGGGCCCAGTCTTGGCTCTGGCCACCCTCTTCCCTTTGCTACGGGGCCCCTCCCCCCCGCCCCATGGGGCCTCAAACCCTTCTTAAAACGTGTATTTTTCCTGCCTCCCCCACACGTCTTTTCCCTAGGCTTTTCCCCTGCCACAACTCATGACTGAAAAAAAAAACTTCCTTTTCTTTTGACTCATTTGTTTTTTTTCCACCTTTGGCCTCTTGTTTCTTTTCCCCCCCATGGAACACCCCTGTTTTTTCCCCCACCTTTCTTTCCACATATATTTTATATATCTTTTATCATGTCTCCCCTGACCCCCCTGTCCCCCAGTTCAGAGCCGATTTTAAAATCTTTCTTGCGGACTTTCCCCTTGGCTCTGGAACTAACCACCCCGAAAACCCTTTTTGTATTTTCTCTAGTTTTTTGGGCGTTTTTAAATAAAGTGCGGGTTTTAAACCAGTCTCCCTTCTCCAGTATGGGCCCACCATCCCACAGTTCAGTTCTTAAGGATTCCTTAAAAGGTATCGGGGTGCTGTTCTAAAGGTTTCCCAAAGGCCCTCCTTTTGTGGGTGTTTGTGTGTGTGTGTGTGTGTGTGTGTGTGTGTGTGTGGGGTGTGTGTGTGTGTGTGGGGCTGGGTTGTGTGTGTATGTCTGTGTGTGTCGGTTTTATGTCTGTGTGTGTCTGGGGTGTTTTTACTCACCTAGGTGTCTTTTTTTGGGTTTCCCTTAACCCTCCCCTCGGGGGGCATCCCTTTTAGCTCGGGGGACTAGTCTTTTTTTAAATTTTGCACTTTTTTAATTTCTTTACGTTCTTGGCTAGGTGGGGGTTTTCCAAACTGGTGCCCATCTCCAATATGGGCCAAATTTGGGGGCGGGGGCCCTGAACGTTCCTTATTAAGTTTGGGGAATGCTTTTGGGGTTTTCCAGGCCCTTTCCCCCCCAGTTTTTTTGGTTGATGTCCCTTTTGGGAGATGTGCCTGATGTTATACCCCCCAAAGATTTTTTTCCGGAAGTGAGGTTTGTAGTCTCTGGCCCCCGACTGTACTCCCTCAGCGGTCTTCTTTCCCCTTCCCCCCAAACTTCCGACTTT
>NC_091293.1:69777100-69839600 GCF_038502225.1 Cherax quadricarinatus | reverse complement strand
GGAAACCATTATTCCCGCCCTTTTTCGAAACTTTGGGGAATAGAACGTGTGCTAATAGCAAAAACAACCCACTGGTGTTGTGGTTGAGAGTTAACGTAGGGCCCAGGGGGTGATGGTAAAAGAGCACCAAACGGGTCGTTCCCCCTTTTTTACCGTGATGTTCACTAATCAAGGGGTTCTTAATTTTTGCGTTAAGATTCACATAAAATGTAAAAAAAAATCATATTCTAACAAAAAATTTTCTAATCACTCCAAGAAGTGAATAAGAAATTGTGAAAAAAGTGGGGGGATATTTTCTTTGGAAAAAGGGGGGAGGGGTCGACCCTCGGAGGGTTTGATCCCATAAATGTTCATTTTTTTAAAACTAACCAAAGTTATCCTACTAACAAGTACCATCCTACTAACATAATTAAACTTCTCTTTTTTTGCCATCACTATAACACTCAAGGACCATCCTTAACACTGGGGGGCCAAACACTTAACATAAAAGTATTACCTCTTTTTAATTTCCATCACTCTAACACTAAGTATACCTACTGGCCCAAAAAATTTCCATCACTCTTAAAATAAATTTTAAAATCACTACTTAACCTTTTTTTAAATCACTTAACACTGGAATTCCATCACTACTAACACTAAATTCCATCCTCTTAAATTTTAAAAACCATTACCACCTAACACTAATTTCCATCATCTAAACACTGGGCCTGCACTCACTAAAATTCATAATTTAAATTAAAGTATATCCCCCTACCCAACACTAATTTTAAAATCCCACTAACACTAAGTACCCCTACTAACACTAGGGTCCCTCCCCCTAACACTGGGGGACCAAACCTACTAACACTAAAATACCAAAAACTCTAACACTAAATTAAACCCCTTTCCCCCTAACACTGGTTTCCATCACTCAACCATTTTCATCACTACTAACATAAATTTCCATCCTTTTTAAACTAAATTTCCATACTACCCAACCTTTTAAATACCATCACCCCTAACACCAATTTTTCCCCCTTTCCCAGGGGATCTTTACTACTAACACCCCAAATACCCTTACTACCAAAAACCCCTTTAAAATTTCCATCCACTCCCAAATTTTTGCCATCCACAACACCCAGGTCCCTCACTACTAACCTAAAAAACCATCCCCCTGACCTGGGGGGGCCCTCACTCTCCCTGGGGATCCCTCCTACTAACACTAAATTTTTATCCTTATACTTTTAAATTACCATCCCCTCTAACACTTGGGGGTTTATCCTCCCAACACTGGGACCATCACTACCCAACATAAGTACCATCACTATAACCTTTTGGGACCATACCACTAACACTAAATTACCCTCACTATAACCTAAAATTTCCATCACTACTAACATGGGGGGCCATCACATAAATTAAAAGCCCCTCCTTTCCCAACACTGGGGGTAAAAACCCACTAACACTAAAAAATTTATCCTACTAACACTAGGTCCTCCACCCCACTAAATTTTCCCCTACTAACATAGGTTCCCTCACTACTAACATAAATTTTTATCACTACCCTTAATTTTTAAACCCAAATAACACTGGGTATCATCACTACTAACACTAGAATTTTTTATCACCCCCACTTTTAACCAAATATAAAACCAAAACCCCTTTTTTCAAAACTAGGTACCATCCCCACTAACACTAAATTACCATCCTTTAACACTAGGTCCAAAACCCTAAAAACTAGGGGACCATCACTACTAACTAAATTTATACTACAACACTAAATATTCCCCCTAACACTAGAGGGACCATTTTAAAACTAATAACATCACTACTTAAAACCCAAAAAACCTCACTCTAACACTAAGGGGCCATCCTTTTTAACACTGGGGACCCCTCCTCCCCCTAACACTAAAATTTTTTCCCTCCCGCTCTCACTGGGGACCATCACTACTAACATGGGGGTTTCATCCTCTAACACTAATCCATCCACTTTCTAAACACCCAAATTTCCATCCCACTAACATGGGGACCATCACTACTAACATGGGGACCCTCACTTTTCTAACACTGGGGACCTCACTACTAACACTAAACACCCTCCTTTTTTTAAAATAGGTTCCATCACTACTCACTAGGTATCATCACTACTAACCTTTTTTGGGGCTTTGGGATGCAAAAAAAACCATTCCGGCGCATGCCCCACCCCTCTTTACCCGGCTATCTCCCCCCCAAACCAGGTTGCTGGGAAGGGTTTATGATGGGGCCCCCTCCCTTCAACTAGTGACCAGGTTCTGGGCCCCAAAAAAAAATGGTTTGTCCCAGAAATTTGGGAGAGGCCCTCTCCTGTCTGCCCTTTTCATTCCCCCTTTTTGGGGGGCTGGTTTGAAGCATGGGGGCTGCTTTTTCTTTGGGTTTATTCTGCCTTTTACCGTGATGACTTTTACTTATCCTGTACATAATTAAAAATATTGCTTTTTTCTAAATTGGTGGGGGATAATATAAGTCTAAACTTTTTTGCTGTGTTTATTTGCTCCCCTTTTAAGGGGGGGCCCCCCATTTGGAAACCTGGGTTGGAATATAGGGCCTGTCCGGGGTGGACGGGGGGGGGAAGGGTCTGGAGGCATGGGGCAGCTGGGTTGTCTCAAGGTGAATCAATGTTTGGGATTGACTGGCAAAAATCAATCTTGAACAAACTAAAAAAAAAGGGAGGCATTGAAAGGTTTGAAGGGAAGAAAAGGAAAAAAAGGGGGTTTCGCATTCTGTAAATGATTTTTGGGTTCAAAAAGCAGTACGGCCCCTTTCCCCCCTTAATGAAGCCGGGCCCAAAAAATTTTTAAACCGAAAATTGAACCAAAAGGTGGTGGAACGGGGGTTTGGGGATCGTTGGTTTTATCAGCATTGGGGAGGCCAGGTTTACATCGGGATTAAATTTTCCCGGAAATTTTCCCGTTATCAAATAGTAGAGAAACCCCCCATGTTGGGGGCATATACAATGTTTTAGCCAAATATAGAAGATTTTAAATTAAGCGGGAACGCTTGGACTTTGTGAGACAGCAAACCAAAACTTTTACCAGCTGGTATAAAGCAAGTGGTTTTCTCTACCTTTGAGGGGCTGGTAAAACTTATTCTGATTTATAACCTGCTGGAAATCTGTGGGGTCGGGGTTTGGAAATCTTTCTGGGATGTGTTAACCCCCATTGGGAGGCAGCCAGGTTGGCGTTTCCTTCGAAACTAACCGCTCCTTGTCCCGGGGGTCCCCCTTTTCTTTTCAACACCGGGATGACGAAAATCGTCCCAAAAATTGGGAAGGGGAAATAAGGGCCCGGGGAGGGGAAAGTCACCATCAAACCCTCGTCACCTGGTGGCCCGGGTTTCAACATATGGTCCACCTGCGGAGGCCCAAAAAACTCAAAGGGGCATCTCGGAAATATCCCGAGGGCCCCCGAGAACGACACCATTTTTAACGTCAGCCCGGGGGGTAAAGGGCAAGCCCCGTAAAACCCTTCCCTCTTTCCAATAAAATATCACCCCCTTCTTTTTTAAAGCCCAACCCATTAAAACTCTAATTTTCCCCGGTTCATGTCCCCCCGAAGTAGAAAAAAGGGGTTTGGGCCCTTTTTTTGCAAAAGTCTTAAATTTTTTTCGAAAAATCCCAAAAAAATTGGTAAAGACCTTTAAATCTTAAACATTTCTCCCCTTTAAGGAAAAGAATACTCCTTTCGAAACACTTTCCCCCTTTTAAATTTACCCCTTTTTTAGGGCATTTGGAGGAGCTATATATTCTGTTCCTTTCCCTAAATTTTTGACAAAAAATATTTCATAAATTTTTACTGGGGTTCAAAAGGTTTCCCCTGAAAGATCCCTGTTATTCAGGTTAAAATTACTACTATTAATTGTGTCCGAACCCCCCAAAAATTAATTCTTCTCCTTTTTAAAGCCCGCTGGGGAACATCCCAAAGGGTTTTCCCGGAGGGGAAAATTTTCCTATCAGGACGACTCCCATCTCGGGAAAAACCAGTTGTTTTTTTGGGGGGCCCCCGGCGGGGGTAAAAAAATCAGGGGAAAAGGCCAAAACAAAACCTTTCCCATTCCCAGGTTGGGATTGCCAAAAACCCTCTTCTTATTGGCCCGGGAAACCCGGTCACTAGGGGTGTGGGGTGGCCCCTTTTAGAATCAAGGGTTCAGGTGAAAAAGGACTTGAAGGGAGGGAGCATGCCTAGATGATATTGTTTGGGTGTCTGATCCCGGATTCAACACCTAGACAAAGGGGTCTTTTTGGAAACCCTTTAAAATTCCCGATTTAAAATTAATTTATCTAAATCTTTTTTGCCCCAAACCCTATCACTTTTAAGGGCCCTGAAGTAGGGGTGGTAAATTTTTCCCAAAATTGCTAAAAATTTTTTCTATTAAGATTTAAATTTCCCCAGGGGGAAAACTCTTCAACTTTTTAGGCTGATGGGGTTTTGAAGTTCTGTAAAAATTTTTCAATATTGTGCCCCTTACCTCTCTTACCAGTCACAAAGTTCCCCTTTTAATTTTGGGCCTCAGACTGTAACTTTTGCCCCAATAAAACAAAAAAAATTGTGTGTACTGCCCCTTTCTTTTTAGACTTCTCCCCAAAACCTTTTTTTTACACGTTGATGCTTTTTGGGCTGGGGTTGGGGCAAATTACTAAAAAAATCCGAACAAAAGGGTTTCAGCCTGTAGCCTGTGAAAGAAGTTCCCCGCCCCAAGGAGCTTACTCTACCGGGCCCCCGCGCTGGGGACTGGCTTTTGGGGATTTTGATGTTTATGTGGGCCCCGGGCCCCGGTGGTCACAGTCCCCCCCAAAAGTCACAAAACCCTCTAGTATTCTCCCAAAAAATGAAGAACCACAAACGGCTCATGGGTGGACACTAAAACCCAACCATACTCCCCTCAAATTAAATATTTGGGCAAAAAAATTGTTGGCAGACTCTTTTCTGGGGTCTAATATTTTTATTTATTTAGGTTAGGATTTTTTTGTGGAACCCCTTTTCACGCTTTTTTTTCCCCGGTGTGGTTTTTTTTTTTTTGAGGGATGCAGGCTCCGTCCCCTTTTATCTTGGAAACCCATGCTGGGCCCGTCCACTGCTTTTCTCACTCCTAAGTTTGGGTTTTTGGGTTTTAAAAGAAAAGCTGAGCTCTATCCCCGAAATTGGATGGTGGAGAGGAAAAGGCCCTTCCCCCTTATTTTTTAAAGGTGGGGGTTTACCACTGGAGGGGGCAGCCCAATTGGACCCTTTTCTCCGGGGTGGGGTTTTGGGATGCAAGAAATACGTAACCTTTATTCCCCCGGGGATGACCCCCTCTTTGGGCCCATCTCCCCAACCAGCGGGAACCCCCGGTTTTCTGGGGGTTGATGATGGGGTTTGGGCGTTCAATGGGGACCGGGTTCCGAATAAAAAAGATGGTTTTTTAATCATGGAAAAATTTGGGGTTTCCACTCTCCTGTCTTTCCCCTTGTCATTCCCCCTTCTAAAGCCCCGGGTTAAACACAGTCTGCTATCTTGTAAAACCCTTTTTTCCCCGCCCCAAATGGGGGTTTCATTACTGTGCACAAGTGTCCCCCAAATTTAATTTTTAAATTTGGGGAAGGGTTTAAAAATAAAAAATTTTTTCGCCTTTTATTTTTAAAAATTAAACATGTGAAACATCGGGTACTTTTTGTAATTGAGCTTTTTTTCCCTCCAATTTGGGAAACAATCGATTTAGTTTTTTGGGGGAAAATGAACAACGCGCCTATAAAAACCAAATCTTCTTGTCTTTGCTCCAAATTCTCCCCCAACCGATGCTGGAACACTAACTCCCAAAAGGCCAAAAGGGCTGATTCCTCATCTTTTGTATATAGTTCCCCTGTCTTCCCCTTTTTTGTCCTAGTCCCTTTTTGATAAAACCCACTGGATCGAAACGTCTACTACAATAAGATTCAGATGTTACATTTTCTTAAATTTTATATTGTCGGTATTTTACCTTTCTTTCAATGTGTTTATTTTCTCCCATTCACCGGGGTAACAGGCCCTTTGGGAAACCTGGGTTGTAAAAACCCATCTTTCTACAAAACTGGGGGCCTTTACTACTAACACTAAATACCATCACTACAACCTGGTACCATCATACTAACCTAAAATTACTACACTAAAAAATTTTTGTATATCTACAACCCCCTAAGGGCCCCTCACCCCTAACATAGGTTTAAACCTAAACTAGGTACCCTTCCTCTAACACTAGGCACCATCACCACTAACACTAAACCCATCACCCCTCTGGGGCCCCTCACCCACTAACACTAGGCCCATACCCCTAACACTGGGGACCCTCCCTTTTTAACACCATTTGATCTCCACTAACACTTGGGCCCCTCTTTCTCTCCGGTTCCATCACCACAACCCCCGGGCCCCCCACCCCTAACTCTGGCCCAAACCCCACTTAAAATGGTTTTAAAACCCTCACCCGGCACCATCCACTTTTCAACACCATCACCATAACATGGCACCATCACCACTAACACTGGGGCCCCTCACCCCCCACTAACCATTTCCCCCTTAAAACCCAGGCACCACCCCCCTCTTTTTTTCCCCTCACCCCCTAACACCAGGGCCCCTCACCCAAAAACTGGGGAATCACCACTAAAGGGCCCCCTCACCACTAAACTGGGGACCCATCACCATAATAGGCACCCTCACCCTTAACACTAAGGGACCATCACCCTCATTAGGTCCATAAAAACTAACGTGGCCCATACCCCTAACAATAGGCCCATCACTACCAGCACTAGGCATCAACACCTTTCCAAAAACCCCTTAAAACTAACACTCCCTTTCCCTCACTACTAACACTGGGGCCATCCTCTAATTTCCCGGCCCTCCCCTAACACTAAAACCCCCATCCCATAACCCCTAAACCCCCCTCACCACTAACACTAGGCCCCCCACCACTAACTAAAAACCCCTACCACCCAACCCTTTTGGGGACCATCACCCCTAACAAAGGATTCCCCTAACACTAGGCACCATCACCCCTAACACTAGGCCCTTTTAACCCCTTTAAAAAAATTTTCCATCCCCCCAAAAATGGGGATCATCACCCCTAACACTAGGCACCATCACTATAAACTAAAAGGGACCATTCTTCTAACACTAAGCCCATCTCTAACACAAATTTCCTTTAACTAACCTAGGACACCATCACCACAACACTAGGCACCATCACCCCTAAACTTTTCATTCCCTTCCCCCTAAATTTTGGCTTTTATCTACTAACACTGGCACCCCTCACCGCTAACCTTTTTTTCCCCTCACCCCTTTCCCCACCTATCTTTCAAAAATTCCATCACCCCTAACCAAAAATTTACCCCACTAACACTAAGGGACCATCACCACTAACACTGGGTCCATCCCTTTTCTTTATCACCACCAAATACCCATTTTTCCCCCCCAACACTGGGCCCTTTTTACCTAACACCAAACACCACCCAACACTGGGGGCCATCACCACTAACACTAGGCACCATCCCATAACACTAAAAAACCATCACCATAACACTGGGGACCATCCCATAACACAGGCACCATCACCTCCCCTTTCACCCCTCACCCCCCTAACCTTTTGGGGCCCTCCCCCTAACACTGGGGACCTCACCGCTAACACTGGGCCCCTCACCATAACACTGGGCCCATCACTACTAACACTGGGCCCATTACCCTAACACTGGGGACCATCACCACAAAAACTTTCCTCTTTACCCAACACCTTTCCCTTTACCAAATTGCCTAGGCACCATTTTTCCCCTAACCTTTGGCCCATCACTTCACTTCCATCACCACTAACCTGGGGCCATCACCCCTAACACTGGGCACCCTCACCCCCAAAAAAAAACTGGCCCATCACCCAAAAACCCCGGGTGCCCTCACTACTAACCTACCTTTTGCCAGTAAAAACTAAAAAACCCCTCACCACTTTCTAAAACACCTCACCCTAACACTGGGGTACCCTCACCCTCCTAAGGCCTCAACCCTGGGCACTATCCCCCTAACACCAAAAACCATCACCCCCTAACACTTGGCCCATCCACTAACCTTTGGACCAAACCCCCACTAACACTAAAAATTTTCACCCTAACCTAAACACCACACCACTAACACTAGGTTCCCTCCACCAAAACTGGACCATCCCACTAACATGGCACCCTCACCCCTAACACTAGGCCCATCACACCCCTAAATTTTTCCCATCACCCTAAACTAAACTTTTTAGATGGGTGGTTTTAGTAAAATGTTATTTAATTTTGACTGTGCCCCCTCTTTATTTTCTTTAAAGAAACTTTAAACAGGGGGCCCTCCCGTCCTCCCGGAGCTTGAAGGGGCAGGAGAAAATGGGTAATCAGTCCCCCACCAACCCCTAAAACAAATATGGCCCCCTTTTGTTTACAGACCGCACCAGTAATATGCATCTTATTAAATTTATGATGGGTTTCTAATAACTCTTAAAAAACCGAAATAGTTTTTTTAGGAGGGGTTTTTTCTGGTTCAGTTTTAATTTCCCAAACACTAAAAAAAGCACTTTTCATTTAACCAAAAAGTCTGCCCTTCTTCCTGACCTTGGGGTCTTTGGGGGGCACCCCATGTACTGGAAAAAAGTATATAAAAAGGAAAAAGGTTTTGTGAGGAAAAAAAAAGGTTTGTCAAAAGTAAAAGGGTGGAGGGAGGAACTCAAGACAGAGGGGGTAATCCCCCCAAAATCACGGGGGGGAGTTGGGAATTGGGTTAGGGGGTTCTCAAAGGGAAAAAGGAAACCGTGCCCTGACGCGGGGTCTTAGTCGGAATTTTTAACCCCCGGGGCTTTTTTGGGCATCCCGACCGAAAACCTTCCCCTGGCTTTGGTCCCCCCCTTTAAAAATTATGGTCCCTTTTAACCCCCTTTTAAAAATAAAAAGGGAAAAAAAAAAGTGAAAGAGGTTTGGGTGAAAATCCAAAAATACTCAAAATTTTAATAACTAACAACAAAAAAAATTCCATCTTTCCCATCCTCTACCTAACTCTCCTTTTAACTTTTTCCCCCATCCCCACACCCCCCTCTCCCTACTTTTCACTTTATTTAAAAATTAACAAAAAAATAAAAACCCATCTCCCTTTTTCAACCATTCCCCCTCTCTTAATTAAAAATTTTTCTGTCGTCGTCTCTCTCCTCCCCCCCTCTCATCCCAAAAAACCCCCACTTTATATCCCAGTCTTCTTTCAATTTCCCTTTGTTTTTTTTTCCTCTTTTACCCCATAAACCCATCCTCCTCTCCCTTTTCCATCCCGGGGTTTTCAATCTAAATAACCCCCATGGGCCCAATCTTTCCCTGTCCTCTCTCCCCCCATTCTTTCATTTCACCTTCCCCCCTTCTCTCTTTGGGTCCATTCCACAGTTTGAAATTTTTTTAACCGGTTTTCAAAGAAATCACAAGAATGAGAGCAGGGGACAAAACTTGATTTAAAAGGGTTTTTCACCTTAAAAAATTTTAACATGGCTGAAATAGAATGCGGACTGAACCACAGAGGGTTTGACTATAACCCCTTTTTTTTGGGAAAAGTTTCCCCAAAATCCCCGTGGGACTAGGAAAATTATTCACCTTATAACGTAAGAATAAAATGGGTGATCATAATTTATTAATGGAAAATACCTGAGGGACTTGTCCCGACCCTACACGCCGAAATTACTCCACATGAAAGCAAGAGACAATGTGAGAACACTGTGTCAATATCCGTGCTAAAAGACCGTTGAACCTGCTACCAATAAGTATCAAAAATATTTGACGGAGCAGGTGAAGAAGTTTTGAGGAGGAACCTGAATCACCAGTGAGTGACAGGTTACTCAGACTGTTATGGATATGTAGGCCAGCAGGCCGCAAACAACAGCCTGATTGAACTGGAATTTCCATAAAAGCTTGGTTCCAGACTCTCTAAATAGCCACAGGTATATCACTTCGGAGACAGATAGTGTCAGGAAGCAGCAGGAGTGAAAATGCTGATCAAAAAGAATTGGATAGAATTCACGTATCAAGGAAGGAAGTAATGAAACCACTGAAAGAACTGGGTATGTCAAAAGTTATGTAACCCTGAATTATGGAAGAAGGAATAAAAGAATTATGTGAACCAATAGAGAATGTGGTCTCACTATGCCAGCAGGACAAACAAGAGACGCTGAATTACATGCGAGTGCCACGACAAGTATACTGACCAAAGATTTGAAAAAAAAAAGGAGAAAGTTGCTTGAGCATCTAGAAAGAATGGATTTCGGGAAGGTAAACCCTGCCTCACTATGACAGAAAACGTGAATCAAAGAATAAAGACAAGCATGGGTCTATTTTTGGACTGCAGGAAAGCATTTGTCAGTGCACCTCACCAGAGATTGAGACACAAACTAGGGATACATGGTAAAGTCCTACAGTGGGTTAAGGATGACCTTGCAACCGAAAACGGAGGGTGAGGGCATGAGAAGATATCGCAGGATGGGAAACTGGAACAAGTTGGGTTCCCCATGGATCAGTGCTTGGATCATTACCATTTATAATATGTATATGTTAGTAGCCTGACATAGGGAATTGAATCATATGTATAATTGTTTACCAATGACGAAACACTAAGGAGAGGAATAATAGTGGAATAGATACAGGCTACAAGAAGACTTAGACAAGCCTCAGGAATGGTCAAACAAGGGATTACATGACATCAATCCATTCAGTACAAGGTCATGAAAAATATGGTTTGGGAGAGAACACCAAAGACCGAGGAGCTTCAGAAATAAGAAACTATAAAAATCTTGGACTAGTTTTCTCGCCCATTATAGTCAGGTGTGAGAATAAATCGCACAATCTCTACATTATACGCGAGTTTAGCTAAACTAGGAAAGGCCTTAAGGAACTTCATTAAAGAATCTTGTAAGATTGTCTGCACAACATAAGTCAGGACTGTCATAGAATGTGTTTCACAAGCATGAATTCAGCCCCGAAAACTCGATAGGTTAAGGAACTGGAGGCAAGACTAATCCTGGAGATAATGGTGTCAGTTTATGAGAAAAGACTAAAGGATTTCAACCTGATGATTTTAGAGGAGTGAAAGTTCCAAAGGAGACATGATCACGACGTACTAGATATTCATAAGTATTTGACAGATAAAACAGGGAGACTTTCTGAAAAGAGAGGCATAGGGGCGAGAAGATCACAGATGGAAATTAAAGAAACAAATGAGCCACAGGGATGTTATAAATAATGTTTCAGTCTGAGGGAGGTAAATAGCATTAGCTTGACCAGGAAGTGTTAGAGGTAAACTTAATACACAGTTTCCATAAGTAGGTATGACAGTGCCCATAAAGTTAGGAAGTAAAGACGATTGTGATTATAATTTAAGAGGAGGGGCCAGGAGCTGAGACTCGACCTCGAAAATAAAACTAGGTAACTAAAACGCGGTGAGTAGACACACACACACATACACAGCTACTTCTTAATAACTGTTTCAAGTAATTCCGACTGTATACTTGTTAGTGATACTGGTCTGTAATACAGCGCCTCTTGTCTGCCTCAGTTGCTTATGTACAGAACAACATTGACAGTTTCCCGGTTCTCCAATAACTGTGCCAAGTTTAGTGGGTTCTGCACGTTGTGGGTTCTGTACGTTGTGGGTTCTGTACGTTGTGAGTTCTGTACGTTGTGGGTTCTGTACGTTGTGGGTTCTGTACGTTGTGGGTTCTGTACGTTGTGGGTTCTGTACGTTGTGGGTTCTGTACGTTGTGGGTTCTGTACGTTGTACATAGGCTCACACAATGCTTCCATTTTCTGGGCATTTAGAGATAAAATGAAAATGCTGTTTGAACAATTAGCAAAGATTATAAAGGGAAAACTAACAGAGATGTGGGGAGGTGTAAATGTAACACAAGTATATAAATACAAGGATACTTAAGAAGCACAAAAAAAAACACGATTTTTATATCTTTAAATGGGTGGACGGGTAAGCCAGCGGAAGGCCTCTGTCAGATGACCAAAAACTACAGTGGCAGGTCGTCATGCGACTAAGACCCTCGAAAGGAAACAACGACTCTTACCTAACTAAATTACCGGCCAATATAACATGTATATTTGTCAGAATATGGAAAGAAGATATTGAAGTGGTTGAGCGAGAGCTCAGAGAAGAGAAACCTCGTTAAAGAAAACCACTATGGAGTTATCATAGAAAAGTAAAGATGATACAAGGATAACATGGTTAGGTCGACTGCATAGTCTTGGACTAGAGGGAAGTACTAGGCACTGTACCCCAACAGACACTGGTACACCAACTTGAGAAGCAGGCGGGGTTGTAACCTAAAGTTCTAAACTAAATCAATATTTAACGAGGAAAAGACAGAAAAAAATATGTTGTAAGTGGAAAATATCAGAAAAGGAAGGGTTAAGAAGAGAGGTCATCCCGGAGAACCAGTACTACACGCGTATTCTTCGTAATGCTTGTGTATCACTGGCTTGAGCGAGAAGCTAATGAAAACAGTTAAAACTGAAGAGAATATACACCTGATCACGAAGACTTGGACATGTTGCAAGAGTGCTTAAGTGACATCTAGTCTTTATACTTTACATATGCAAAGCCGTAAAAATTAGGGAAGCTGAGAGAAGACCAGAGACAGAGTACATCCTGGAAGCTGAGAAACTATAAATGCTTTGAGAAAGATCTGAGAGTGAATATCATACTATAATTATTGCCAGATGTGTACGTACAGAAAAACTGCATAATGTCGCCAATATGTGGGAGGTTAGCGAATATAAATACTGGCATTATCAGTAATAAACATTCCATTTGCATCACGAAACATGGCGGACCTATCATAGAGCTGTGAGGAGAGACTAATGTAACTGAACCTAATAACCTTGACGAGAGAAGAATTATATGGAGACTTTATTACAACATACAAGATATTTGTAAGATTTAGCAGAGGCTTGATCAGTAAGACACATGTACAACAGTTGGTTATCTTTAATTTTGAAATGTTTCACCCATACGGTAGGATTATTCAGTCAAATACAGATGTTGCAGATATTGTTGGAGATATTGTTGCAGAATTTAACTCTTTTGCAGGCTGGGGGACGGACATACTCAAACCATTTCTGAAAGATTAATGGACTGATTACCTAACTTTACTTACTCACTTCTAATACCTTTAGTCCATTATCTGTTTCAACAATAAATATATCTATGTCTTACTCATTACCTTGTCGGTATTTTATATTATTTTCACCAACAGAGAGATTTGACCGAAATTATTTGAAATGCGAGGTACTAGAGCATAACCGAACCACAATGACCCATTAAAATGCTCCTTCAGTTCTAGAGTTGTGAGTGAACTGACCTGAATGAGGATGTGGCGGTGACAGTAGTAAGTGTGACAGGCTTGAAGCTTTACTCAGAAATATTATCCAGATAAAAGTATTTTTCCGCAAATTGTATCTGTCTTCACACCTGTCAGCATCTTACCATTTCATCCTGTTCAGAGATGTGCCACAGTGACACCAATCGGTGAACGGATGTTCTGAAGACTGAGTGAACTGACGACACTTGAGCGATGAAAGAGAATATATGTAGATTTCTTGCAGACGACTCCAGAGGTCACTACCCCTGCGACCTGGTCTCAAACCAGGTCTCATGGATGATGGCTAATGATCACAGCAGTGGGATAGACACAGTAGACAGTGACAGAAGATATAAAATAATCACAAATGAAGCATTTTTTTTTCCGGAACACCCGAGAGTGAAAGTACATTCTGAGAATATAAACAGTAGGCTTAGGAAAGACAGGAACACTCCGAACTAGTCACGGGAATGTTAAAACTTCCATAAAGGTAAAGAAACTACAGACCCAGACTGCCTAAGATATATGGCTGAAATCCCGCTCTCAGATTATTGTAGCTACAAGTACATCATCAGAGACGACGACGCATCCACTTTTCCTCTTCCTCTTCCTCCTCCTCCTCCTCCTCCTCCTCCTCCTCCTCCTCCTCCTCCTCCTAGTTCCCCACCACCACAACAGCCACAAGAACAACAGAAGGTTGTCAAATACCTGACCACATCACGAAGTGTTCATCACAAGAGATCAGTATCTCCCAGGCCCTTACACATTTACCCCAGCCACGCTCACCTCAGACACGTTCACCCTAGCCACGTTCACCTCAGACACGTTCACCCTAGCCACCTTCACCCCAGCCACCTTCACCCCAGCCACCTTCATCCCCATGTTCACCTCTGTGTTCTTCCTCCACTTTCCTCCTCCACCTTCCTCCACAATGGAGGTTAAGTGTTGGCTTCGGGGAAAACCTGGAGGTGTGAGCTGCAGCATTCTTTCCATGACCACATGTTGACGTGATCCATGGAACATAAATACCAAGTGTACTTCAGAGTGGAACACTGCAAGAGTAAAACACACTGCAAGAGTGGAACACACTGCACAACTGTGACACGCTGTAAGAGTGGAACACACTGCACAACTGTGACACGCTGTAAGAGTGGAACACACTGCACAACTGTGACACGCTGTAAGAGTGGAACACACTACACTAGTGGAACACTGCACGAGTGGAACACACTGCACGAGTGGAGCGCACTGCAAGAGTGGAACACACTGCAAGAGTGGAACACACTGTAAGAGTGGAACGCACTGCAAGAGTGGAACACACTGCAAGAGTGGAACACACTGTAAGAGTGGAACGCACTGCAAGAGTGGAACACACTGTAAGAGTGGAGCGCACTGCAAGAGTGGAACACACTGTAAGAGTGGAGCGCACTGCAAGAGTGGAACACACTGTAAGAGTGGAACGCACTGCAAGAGTGGAACACACTGCAAGAGTGGAACGCACTGCAAGAGTGGAACACACTGTAAGAGTGGAACGCACTGCAAGAGTGGAACACACTGTAAGAGTGGAGCGCACTGCAAGAGTGGAACACACTGCAAGAGTGGAACGCACTGCACGACTGTAATACGCTGTAAGAGTGGAACACTGCACGAGTGGAACACTCTGCACGAGTGGAACACACTGCACGCATGAAACACACTGTAAGAGTGGAACATACTGTACGAGTGGAACACATTGCACGAGTGGAACACATTACATGAGTGGAACACACTAAGAGTGGAACACATTGCACGAGTGGAACACACTGCACGAGTGGAACACACTGCACGAGTGGAACACACTGTAAGAGTGGAACACACTGCACGAGTGGAACACTGCACGAGTGGAACACTGCACGAGTGGAACACACTGTAAGAGTGTAAGATTATTGAGGTACAGGTACACATAAATACAGTTACATAAGTTTTCACACATAGCAGCATGTATGTAGATTACCTAAGATAATCCAAGAAAATCAGACAAAGTGACATTTCCGTTGGCGTCTTTCTAATACCTCATTACTTTAAACAGTAAGAGAAGATATACATTAAAGAGAGGACAGCTCACAGTAATAAGCACATTGTGTTAGTTATACCAGAAATCACTCTCCTCCCTTTCTGTCGCTACATTCATGAGGTACCTTTGGTACTGTTCTTGAACTGGTTCATGCTATGACTGGCTTTGACATGTGCAGGCAGTCTGTTCCATTCCTTTATTGCTGTGTATGAAGGCTGCCCACTGACTGTGGGTACTACAAAGTTGTGCTCTCTCCCCCTAGTACTATGATTGCTTTGGTTCCCAACCTTGACAATATTGGTAGCAAGATATTTTGAACACTGTTTACGAGCAATTTTATAAATGTGATTTAACTGCAGTTGTTTACTCTGTCTTCAACATTCAGCATATCCAGTTGTTGTAATTCATCCTGGCCTGGTGGAACACATTGTAAGAATGGAACACACTGGCAGAGTGGATCATACTGAAACAACAGAGCACACTGACAGGGCGGAACACAGTGGGAGAGTGGAACACACTTCCAGGGGCTGAGCACACTCGAGACAGAAATGCAGAAAACTGGAAGATGAGGAAACAAGAAACTAGAAAAATAAGACGACCTGATTGAACGGGGAGTAAGCGCGTTCATACAGTTTGAAACTGTCAGCTAACTAGGAGAACCTCACTCTGCCGACGGTGAAGAGAGGAGACACTTAATTAAGACTCTTCCCCGTTGACGCACTGATTGCAGGTCGGAAGACCAGCTTGATACCATAATCAGGAATTAAAGAAAGTGAGAGGTAGAGAGAGAGAGAGGAGGAGGGAGAGCGAACGAGTTTGATCTAACATTATAACAATTTATGTATTTCTGGCTTAATACAATATAGATTTTTGTTATTCTTGTGCATTTCGTTAGTAAAACTTAAACTGTATCGGAAAACGCCTCGAAACATTCTGAAATATAAAACTATCCAATAAGAATACAAGATCTCCGTGTTCCGTAAATGATCAGTTGCGTCATATATATGGTGACTGAAAAGCGCCAACATGCCGACAAGGTCAAACAAGGTCATGCAAAGCCATACAGGGTCATGCAACGCCACACAAGGTGATACAAGGTCATTGCCTAAGGAACTAGAGATAATCAGGGGTTGATCTGAGGATGGGGAGGGTAGTTTCAGTTCCTAAGATAAAAAGGAATTTACAGGCATCCCGGCACTCCTCTTGAGGCGTCAACAGCCGGGAAGATCCCCAGCATCCTGCATGAAGACGTGAGGCAGCGTGAGTGTGTGTGTGTGTGTGTGTACTCACCTGGTTGAGGTTGCAGGGGTAGAATCCCAGCTCCTTGCCCCGCCTCTTCACTGGTTGCTACTAGGTCACTCTCCCTGAACCGTGAGCTTTATCATACCTCTGCTTCAAGCTATGTATGGATCCTGCCTCCATTACATCGCTTCCCAAACTATTCCACTTCCTGACTACTCTGTGGCTGAAGAAATACTTCCTAACATCCCTGTGATTAATCTGTGTCTTCAACTTCCAACTGTGTCCCCTTGTTGCTGTGTCCAATCTCTGGAACATCCTGTCTTTGTCCACCTTGTCAATTCCTCTCACTATTTTGTATGTCGTCATCATGTCCCCCCTATCTCTCCTGTCATCCAGTGTCAACCTCTCCTCGTAGGACATACCTCTTAGCTCTGGGACTGGTTTTGTTGCAAACCTTTGCACTTTCTCTAGTTTCTTTACGTGCTTGGCTAGGTGTGGGTTCCAAACTGGTGCTACATACTCCAATATGGGCCTAACGTACATGGTGTACAGGGTCCTGAACGATTCCTTATTAAGATGTCGGAATGCTGTTCTGAGGTTCGCTAGGCTCCCATATGCTGCAGCAGTTATTTGGTTGATGTAAGCTTCAGGAGATGTGTCTGGTGTTATGCTCATCCCAAGATCTTTTTCCTTGAGTGAGGTTTGTAATTTCTGGCCCCCTAGACTGTACCCCATCTGCGGTCTTCTTTGCCCTTCCCCAATCTTCATAACTTTGCATTTGGTGGGGTTGAACTCCAGGAGCCAATTGCTGGACCAAGTCTGCAGCCTGTCCAGATCCCTTTGTAGTTCTGTCTGGTCTTCGACCGAATGAATTCTTCTCATCAACTTCACATCATCTGCAAACAGGGACACTTCGGAGTCTATTCCTTCCGTCATGTTCACAAATACCAGAAACAGCACTGGTCCTAGGCTGACCCCTGTGGGACCCCGCTTTGTGTGTGTGTGTGTGTGTGTGTGTGTGTGTGTGTGCGCGTTCTCACCTAGTTGTGGTTGCAGGGGTCGAATCATAGCTCCTGGCCCCGCCTCTTCACTGACCTCTACTGGGTCACTCTCCCTGCTCTATGAGCTTTATCATACCTCTTCTTAAAGCTATGAATGGATCCTGCCTCCACTACATCGCTTCCCAAATTATTCCACTTTCTGACTACTCTGTGACTGAAGAAATACTTCCTAACATCCCTGTGATTAATCTGTGTCTTCAACTTCAAACTGTGTCCCCGTGTTGCTGTGTCCAATCTCTGGAACATTGTGTCTCTGTCCACCTTGTCAATTTCTCTCAGTATTTTGTATGTCGTTATCATGTGTCCCCTATCTCTCCTGTCCTCCAGTGTCGTCAGGTCGATTTCCCTTAACCTCTCCTCGTAGGACATAACCCTTAGCTCTGGGACTAGTCTTGTTGCAAACCTTTGCACTTTCTCTAGTTTCTTTACGTGCTTGGCTAGGTGTGGGTTCCAAACTGGTGCCGCATACTCCAACATGGACCTAGCGTACGCAGTGTACAGGTTCCTGTGTGTGTGTGTGTGTGTGTGTGTGTGTGTGTGTGTGTGTGTGTGTGTGTGTGAACCCGGAAAAAGCGAGTGCATGAGAAACAGGATCTGAGGGTTGTGCTGCAGCACGCTGACTCAGAGTTCCAGGATCCGGGAAAGTGAGTTACTCGTCCAACACCGCCTCCTGCTTCCCTTCCCTTCCCTTCCTCCTCCTTATCCTCCTTCTCCCCCTTCTCCTCTTTCTCCTCCTCCTCTTCTTCTAGCCCCTCCCATGAATCATGGACTTCCAGGAGGTCAGGTGTCATTTCTTATGTCACGGAGGCGGTTGTTCAACTGCTGGATGTTACTCTGAACACCTGGAGAGAGGATACCTCTGAACACCTGGGGGAGGGGGTACCTCTGAACACCTGGGGGAGAGGGGTACCTCTGAGCACCTTGGGAAAGAGATGCCACTAAATACCTGGGGGAGGAGGTGACTCTGGATACGGGGTGGGGAGAGGGGTGCCATTGAACACCGGGGGGCGGACATGAATCTGAATACCGGGGTGGGGGGATGGGGTTGGTACCATTGCTTGAGTAGTGGTGTGGTGAGTGACATGACAAGCACTTGCTTGGGTAGGTGTGTACACGCACGCACACACGCACACACACACACACACACACACACACACACACACACACACACACACACACACACACACACACACACACACACACACACACACACACACACACACGGGATGTTCCAGAGATGGGACACAGCAACAAGGGGTCACAATTGGAAGTTGAAAACTCAGATGAGTCACAAGGATGTTAGGAAGTATTTCTTCAGTCACAGAGTTGTCAGGAAGTGGAATGCTCTGAGAATGATGTAGTGGAGGCAGGATCCATACATAGCTTTAAGAAGAGGTATGATAAAGTTCATGGAGCACGAAGAGTGACCTAGTAGGCGAGGCCAGGAGCTGTGAATCGACCCCTGCAACCACAGCTAGGTGAGTACAACTAGGTGAGTACACACACACATACTGAGACATCCCCGGATATCCCCGGACATCATAGCAATCACAGATACAAAGCTCATTGAAATGATAACACAAGTGATCTTTCCGGCTGGCTATCAGATCCTGAGGAAAGACAAGGGGAGCAGAGGGAAGAGGAGGAGTTGCACTGCTCATCAAAAGCCAATGGAGTTTTGAGGAGAATTGAGGACTGGTCAGAGGAGGCGCTGATGACTACACTGCATACTAGGGGACCAAAAGTGATGATAGCAGTGATGTATAATCCGCCACCGAACAGCAGAGGCTAAGACCGGAATACGTTTTGAGCAACAGAGTGGTGGTGGACACACTAGCCGAGTTCGCCAGAAGGGTCCACATGAGCAGGGTAAAACTGCTCAATAATGGAGGATTTCAACTATAAGAAAACTGACTGGGAGAATCTGGAGCCACGTGAGGGACCAGACGTGTAGAGCCAAGATGCTGGAACCAGTACTGAAAAATTTCATCTATCAACATGTTAAAGACAGCAAGGCTAGACCTCGTATTCACCTTGAGCAGTTCAGACAAAGGGATATCATAAACGAAAGGTCCTTAGGCACTAGTCTTCACGTAGAGTTAAAAATGGAGAATGAAGCAACACGAGAAGGATGGGAGAATTCAAATTTCCAAACAAGGGGACTACACAAGTATGAGGCACTTCCTGCATGAGGTGCAATGAGTAAGCGAACTATAAGGAAAGACAATAAACAAAATAATGGAACACGTGACCACGAAGTGTAGGGAGGCAGTAGAGAAGTTTGTACCCAGGGGCAACAGAAACAACGGGAAGACCACAATGAGCCCATGGTTTATCAGGTGTGGAAAGACCAAAGGCAAGTATGCTAGAGTATGGAAAAAGTACAGAACATAAAGGACCCAGGAAAACAGGAAGTTGAGCCAAAGAACCAGAAATGAATATGCATGGATAATGAGAGAAGCCCAGCCTCAGTACAAGAATGACATAACATCAAAAGCCAAATCTGACCCAAAGTTGTTATACAGCCACATCAGGAGGAAAACAACAGTCAAGGACAAGGTAATCTGGCTGAGAAAGGAAGATGGGGACCTTATAGGGAACGACCAGAAAGTATGTGAAGAGCTCAGCTCAAGATTCAGGGAGGTATTCACAGTGGAGACAGAGAGACTTCCAGCAAACCTAGGTAGTGGGGGTGCACCAGCAAGTGCTGAACACACTGCATACAATCAAGAAGGAGAAGAAACTGCTAGCAGAACTAGATACCTTGAAAACAGTGGGCTCATATAATATCTTTCCTTGGGTCTTGAGAGAGGGAGCAGATGCACTGTGTGTGCCAGTAATAATAACAATCTTCAGTAAATCTATCGAAACAGGGCAACTGCCTGAGGTGTGAAAGACAGCAAAGGCAGTCCTAATTTTTAAGAAAGGAGGCAGACAGGCTACACTAAATTACAGACTGGTGTCGCTGACATGTATTGTGTGCAAAGTTCTGAAGAAGATTATCAGGAAAAGAGTAGTGGAGCACCTAGAAAGGAATGAACTAATACATGGCAACCAGCACGGCTTCAAGAAAGGGAAATCCTACATCACAAAAATACTGGAGTTCTATGGCAAAGTAACAAAAGTAAGACAGAGAGAAGAGGGATGGGTAGACTGCATCTTGGACTGTAAGAAGGCTTTCAACACAGTACCACACTAGAGACTGGTTGAAAAGCTAGAGGAGCAGGCAGGAATAAGAGGGAAATACTGCACTGGATCAGGGAATACCTGACAGGAAGGAACGAGACGAGGTGTCAGAGTGGGTGCATGTGTCTAGTGGGGTCCCACAAAAATCAATCCTAAGTCCCGTGCTGTTTCTTGTATATGTGAATGACTTCAAAAAAAATAAAAAAATAAAAATGTTCATTTCCTTGGAAAGCTTACAATGGGATAGAGACAGAGGTGTCCATGTTTGCAGACGAGGATCAGGTAACCCTTCAAAGGGATCCGACAAATGACTCCTGGAGTTTAACCCCAGCAAGTGCAAAGTTATGAAGCTTAGGGAAGGACAAGGGAGACCGCGGGCGGAGTACAACCTAGGAGGTCAGAGGCTGCAAAACTCATTCAAGGGAAGTGTTCTTGAAATGAGCATCATACCGAGCACATTTCCTGAGGCGCACATCAACCAAATAACTGCTGCAGCATACTGGTGCCTCGCAAGTCTGAGAATAGCATTTCGACATTTAGGTAAGGAGTCATTCACGACACTGTACGCCGTGTACATCAGGCCCATATTGGAGTATGCAGCGCCATTATGGAACCCATACCTGGTCAAACAATACAAGTAATTAGAGAAAGTGCAAAGGTTTGAAACAAGACTAGTACCGGAGCTGAGGGGTTTGTCCAGCGAGGAGAGGTTAAAGGAACTCAGCCTGACAACACTGGAGGACATGAAGGATAGGGAGACATGATAGTAACATATAAAATACTGATAGGAATTGACAAGGTGGATAGGGACGGAATGTTTTAGAGATGTGACACAGCAATAACGGGTCAACTGGAAATTGAAAATTCAGATGAGTCACAGAGTTGTCCAGAAATGGAACAATCTGGAGAGTGATGTAGTGGAGGAAGGATCCATACATATCTTTAAGAAGACGTATGATGAAGCTCATGGAGCAGTGGACCTATTAGCGACCAGTGAAGAGGCAGAGCAAGGAGCTATAACTCGACCTCCGCAACTACAATTAGATGTGTACACTTAGATTTAAGGAAGCATTTTGAGTGGAGACAGAAAGGATTACAGCAAACCGGAATGGTAAGGTACACCAACAAGTGCTGTACACAGTGCATACAACCGAAGAATAGGTGAAGAGGCTGCTAAGTGAACTAGATAATTCAAAGGCGATGGGACCAGACAACATCTCTCCGTGGGTCCTGAGAGAGGGTGCAGAGGCGCTGTGTGTGCCACTAACAGTCTTCAACACATCTCTCGAAACAGGGCTAACTACCTGAGGTGTAGAAGACAGCAACTGTAGTCCCAATACTCAAGAAAGGAGACAGACAAGCAACATTAAACTACAGACCAGTGTCATTGACATGTACAGTATGCAAAATCATGGAGAAGCTTATCAGGAGAAAAGCGGTGGAGTACCTAGAAAGGAATGAGTTTATACATGATAACCAACACGGTTTCAGGGAGAGGAAATCCTGTGTCACAAACTTATTGGAGTTTCACAACAAGGTGACAGAATTAAGAAAGGAGAGAAAGATGGGTAGACTGCATTTTCTTGGACTGTAAGAAGGGGGCTTTCGACACAGTTCCACACAAGAGATTAGTGCGAAAGCTAGAGGAGCAGGAACGTATAACAGGAAAGGCACTGCATTGGATCAGAAAATACCTGACAGGGAGGCAACAACGAGTCATGATACGTGACGAGATGTTAGAGTGGGCGTCAGTGACGAGCGGGGTTCCACAGGGGTCAGTCCTAGGACTGGTGCTGTTTCTGGTATATATGAATGACATGACGGAAGGATAGATTCAGAGGTGTGTCTGTTTGCAAACGATGTGAAGCTAATGCGAAGAATTTAAACGGATAAAGATCAAGCAAGACTACAAAGAAATCTGGATAGGGTGCAGGCCTGGTCCAGTAACTGGCTCCTGGAGTTTAACCCCATCAAGTGCATGAAGATTGGGGAAGGTCAAAGAAGACCGCAGACGGAGTACAGGCTAGGGAACAAAGGCTACAAACCACATTCAAGAAAGAGGATCTTGGATCTGAAGCGCACATCAACCAAATAACTGTTACAGCATATGAGTGTCTGGCAAACCTAAGAACAGCGTTTCGATACCTGAGTAAGGAATCATTCAAGACACTGTACACTGTGTACGTTAGGCCTATACTGAAGTATGCAGAACCACTATGAAACCTACACCTGGTCAAACACGTCAAGAAATTCGAGTAGGTGCAAAGGTTTGCAACAAGATTAGTTCCGAAGATGAGAGGTATACCCTAAGAGGAGAGGTTAAGGAAACTTAACCTCACACACACACACACACACACAGACACACACACACACACACGCACACACACACGCACACACACGCACACACACACGCACACACACGCACACACACTCACACACACACTCACACACACACACACACACACACACACACACACGCACACACACACAGAAGGGGCTCCAGAAAGACGGAGAGGTGGGGCACACCACCAAGTGCTGGACACAGTGCACACAACCGAGGAAGAAGTGAAGAGGCTTCTGAGTGAGCTAGATCCCTCAAAGGCAATGGGGCCAGATAACATCTCTCCATGGGTCCTGAGAGAGGGAGCAGAGGCACTATGTGTACCCCTATCAACAATATTCAATACATCTATCGAAACAGGGAGATTGCCTGAGGCATGGAAGACAGCAAATGTAGTCCCAATCTTTAAAAAAGGAGACAGACATGAAGCACTAAACTACAGACCAGTGTCACTGACATGTATAGTATGCAAAGTCATGGAGAAGATTATCAGGAGAAGACTGAATGAAAGGAATGATCTCATCAACAGCAGCCAACATGGTTTCTGGGATGGGAAATCCTGTGTCACAAACCTACTATAGTTCTACGACAGGGTGACTGACAGCAATAAGACAAGAGAGAGAGAGAGAGAGAGGGGGTGGGTGGATTGCATTTTCTTGGACTGCAAGAAGGCGTTTGACACAGTTCCACACAAGAGATTGGTGCAAAAACTGGAGGACCAAGCAGTGATAACAGGGAAGGCACTACAATGGATCAGGGAATACTTGTCAGGAAGATAGTAGCGAGTCATGGTACGTGGCGAGGTGTCAGAGTGGGCACCTGTGACCAGCGGGGTCCCACAGGGGTCAGTCCTTCGACCAGTGCTGTTTCTGGTATTTGTGAACGACATGACGGAAGGAATAGACTCTGAGGTGTCCCTGTTTGCAGATGACGTGAAGTTGATGAGAAGAATTCACTCGATCGAAGACCAGGCAGAACTCCAAAGGGATCTGGACAGGCTGCAGACCTGGTCCAGCAATTGGCTCCTGGAGTTCAATCCCACCAAGTGCAAAGTCATGAAGATTGGGGAAGGGCAAAGAAGACCGCAGACGAAGTACAGTCTAGGGGGCCAGAGACTACAGACCTCACTCAAGGAAAAAGATCTTGGGGGTGAGTATAACAACAGGCACATCTCCTGAAGAGCACATCAACCAAATAACGGATGCAGCATATGGGCGCCTAGCAAACCTCAGAACAGCATTCCGACATCTTAATAAGGAATCATTCAGGACCCTGTACACCGTGTACGTTAGGCCCATATTGGAGTATGCGGCACCAGTTTGGAACCCACACCTAGCCAAGCACGTGAAGAAACTAGAGAAAGTGCAAAGGTTTGCAACAAGACTAGTCCCAGAGCTAAGAGGTATGTCCTACGAGGAGAGGTTAAGGGAAATCAACCTGACGACACTGGAGGACAGGAGAGATAGGGGGGACATGATGACGACATACAAAATACTGAGAGGAATTGACAAGGTGGACAAAGACAGGATGTTCCAGAGATTGGACACAGTAACAAGGGGACACAGTTGGAAGCTAAAGACACAGATGAATCACAGGGATGTTAGGAAGTATTTCTTCAGCCACAGAGTAGTCAGTAAGTGGAATAGTTTGGGAAGCGATGTAGTGGAGGCAGGATCCATACATAGCTTTAAGCAGAGGTATGATAAAGCTCACGGCTCAGGGAGAGTGACCTAGTAGCGATTAGTGAAGAGGCGGGGCCAGGAGCTCGGACTCGACCCCCGTAACCTCAACTAGGTGAGTACAACTAGGTGAGTACACACATACACACACACATATATACACACACACACACACACACACACACATACACACACGCACGCACGCACGCACACACACACACACACACACACACACACACACACACACACACACACACACACACACATACACACACGCACGCACGCACACACACGCGCACACACACACACACACACACACACACACACACACACACACACACACACACACACACACACACACACACACACACACACACACACACACACACACACACACACACACACATACACACACACACACACACACACACACACGCACACACACACACACACACACACACACACACACACACACACACACACAAACACACACCACCGTCTAGCATCGTGTATGTATGTGGTGAGGGAGTGTGCGTGTGTGCTGTAGTGCGTGTGTGTGCGTTTGTACATGTTTGCGTGTGTTGTAGTGCGTGTGCGTGTGCCATCAAGCTCAGGCTAACACCAGCACATTTAACACCATGTTACACCTGTTGTCCCACACTCGTGAAGCCGCAGGCGCCTGCAACACTAACACAATATCAAGAACAACATTGTTTCTTGTCTTACACGCTTAGTGTTGCCACGCGCGCAGTGCCGCCAGGCGCGCAGTGCCGCCACGCGCTCAGTGTCGCCACGCGCAAACGTAACGGAAGATCAGGAAGAACAATGGAAGATGTGTTCTTTCAGTTCTCCGTCAGACAAGCTCAGGAATGCGCGCGCGCACACACACACACACACACACACACACACACACACACACACACACACACACACACACACACACACACACACACACACACACACACACACAGACATACACACACAGATTCAAAGAAGTGTTCACAGAGGAGACAGAAGGAGCTCCAGAAAGACGGAGAAGTGGGGCACACCACCAAGTGCTGGACACAGTGCACACAACCGAGGAAGAAGTGAAGAGGCTTCTGAGTGAGCTAGATACCTCAAAGGCCAGATAACATCTCCCCATGAGTATTGAGAGAGGGAGCAGAGGCGCTATGTGTAACCCTAACAACAATATTCAATACATCTATCGAAACAGGGAGATTGCCTGAGGCATGGAAGACAGCAAATGTAGTCCCAATCTTTAAAAAGGAGACAGACATGAAGCATTAAACTACAGACCAGTGTTACTGACATGTATAGTATGCAAAATCATGGAGAAGATTATCAGGAGAAGAGTGGTGGAACACCTAGAAAGGAACGATCTCATCAACAGCAGCCAACATGGTTTCAGGGACGGGAAATCCTGTGTCACAAAGTGGAGGCAGGATCCATACATAGCTTTAAGCAGAGGTATGATAAAGCTCACGGCTCAGGGAGAGTGACCTAGTAGCGATCAGTGAAGAGGCGGGGCCAGGAGCTTGGACTCGACCCCCGCAACTTCAACTAGGTGAGTACAACTAGGTGAGTACAGACAGACACACACACACACACACACACACACACACACACACACACACACAGACACACACACACACATAAACACACACACATAAACACACACACACATAAACACACACAGACACACACACACAGACACACACAGAGAGACACACACAGACACACACACACACACATAAACACACACACAGACACACAGTATTTTTTAAAGTGCCAAACCGTTGTGGATCTACTAGGCACTGTTGCCACACAGATACAAACATAAAAAGATCAAAGTGAGTGTGGAAACGGGTGATCAAGAATTACCAGCGTTTGGTTGACAAGTGAAATGTGGGGCACCGTAATGTGAGAGTGAAAAGGGACGGGAAATCCTGTGTCACAAACCTACTGGAGTTCTATGACATGGTGACAGCAGTAAGACAAGAGAGAGAGGGGTGGGTGGATTGCATATTCTTGGACTGCAAGAAGGCGTTTGACACAGTTCCACACAAGAGATTGGTGCAAAAACTGGAGGACCAAGCAGGGATAACAGGGAAGGCACTACAATGGATCAGGGAATACTTGTCAGGAAGACAACAGCGAGTCATGGTACGTGGCGAGGTGTCAGAGTGGGCACCTGTGACCAGCGGGGTCCCACAGAGGTCAGTCCTAGGACCAGTGCTCTTTCTGGTATTTGTGAATGACATGACGGAAGGAATAGACTCTGAGGTGTCCCTGTTCGCAGATGATGTGAAGTTGATGAGAAGAATTCACTCGATCGAAGACCAGGCAGAACTACTACACCATCATTCCTCCTACACCAACATTCCTCCTACACCGTCATTCCTCCTACACCATCATTCCTCCTACACCAATCCTTCTACACAATCATTCATCCTACACCATTATTCCTACACCATCATTCCTTCTACACCATCATTCCTCCTACACCATCATTCCTTCTACACGATCATTCCCCTTACACCGTCATTCCTTCTACACCATCATTACTCCTACACCATCATTCCTTCTACACCATCATTCCTCCTACACCATCCTTCCTTCTACACCATCATTCCTCTTACACCATCATTCCTTCTACACCATCATTCCTCCTACACCATCATTCCTTCTACACCATCATTCCTCTTACACCATCATTCCTTCTACACCATCATTCCTCCTACACCATCATTCCTTTTACACCATCATTCCTCCTACACCATCATTCCTTCTACACCGTCATTCCTCCTACACCACCATTCCTTCTACACCGTCATTCCTCCAACACCATCATTCCTTCTACACCATCATTCCTCCTACACCATCATTCCTTCTACACCATCATTCCTCCTACACCATCATTCCTTCTACACCATCATTCCTCCTACACCATCATTCCTTCTACACCATCATTCCTTCTACACCATCATTCCTATTACACCATCATTCCTCCTACACCATCATTCCTTCTACACCATCATTCCTCCTACACCATCATTCCTTCTACACCATCATTCCTTCTACACCATCATTCCTCCTACACCATCATTCCTTCTACACCATCATTCCTCCTACACCATCATTCCTTCTACACCATCATTCCTCCTACACCATCATTCCATCATTCCTTCTTCACCATCATTCCTCCTAAACCATCATTCCTTCTACACCATCATTCCTCCAACACCATCATTCCTTCTACACCATCATTCCTCCTACACCATCATTCCTTCTACAAAATCATTCCTCCTACACCATCATTCCTCATACACCATCATTCCTTCTACACCATCATTCCTTCTACACCATCATTCCTATTACACCATCATTCCTTCTACACCATCATTCCTTCTACACCATCAATCCTCCTACACCATCATTCCTTCTACACCATCATTCCTCCTACACCATCATTCCTTCTACACCATCATTCCTCCTACACCATCATTCCTTCTACACCATCATTCCTCCTACACCATCATTCCTTTTACACCATCATTCCTCCTACACCATCATTCCTTCTACACCGTCATTCCTCCAACACCATCATTCCTTCTACACCATCATTCCTCCTACACCATCATTCCTTCTACACCATCATTCCTCCTACACCATCATTCCTCCTACACCATCATTCCTTCTACACCATCATTCCTCCTACACCATCATTCCTCCTACACCATCATTCCTTCTACACCATCATTCCTCCTACACCATCATTCTTCCTACACCATCATTCCTCCTACACCATCATTCCTCCTACACCATCATTCCTTCTACACAATCATTCCTTCTACACCATCATTCCTCCTACATCATTCCTCCTACATCATCATTCCTTCTACACCATCATTCCTCCTACACCATCATTCCTCCTACACCATCATTCCTTCTACACCATCATTCCTCCTGCACCATGATTCCTTCTATGTCATCATTCCTCCTACACCATCATTCCTTCTACACCATCATTCTTCCTACACCATCATTCCTCCTACACCATCATTTCTCCTACACCATCATTCCTTCTTCACCATCATTCCTCCTACACCATCATTCCTCCTACACCATCATTCCTCCTACACCATCATTCCTCCTACACCATCATTCCTTCTACACCATCATTCCTCCTACACCATCATTCCTCCTACACCATCATTCCTTCTACACCATCATTCCTCCTACACCATCATTCCTCCTACACCATCATTCCTTCTACACCATCATTCCTCCTACACCATCATTCCTTCTACACCATCATTCCTTCTACACCATCATTCCTCCTACACCATCATTCCTCCTACATCATCATTCCTTCTACACCATCCTTCCTCCTACACCATCATTCCTCCTACACCATCATTCCTCCTACACCATCATTCCTTCTACACCATCATTCCTCCTGCACCATGATTCCTTCTATGCCATCATTCCTCCTACACCATCATTCCTTCTACACCATCATTCTTCCTACACCATCATTCCTCCTACACCATCATTTCTCCTACACCATCATTCCTTCTTCACCATCATTCCTCCTACACCATCATTCCTCCTACATCATTCCTTCTACACCATCATTCCTCCTACACCATCATTCCTCCTACACCATCAATCCTTCTACACCATCATTCCTCCTACACCATCATTCCTCCTACACCACCATTCCTTCTGCACCATCATTCCTTCTACACCATCATTCCTCCTACACCATCATTCCTCCTACATCATCATTCCTCCTACAAAATCATTCCTTCTACACCATCATTCCTCCTACACCATCATTCCTCCTACACCATCATTCCTTCTACACCATCATTCCCCTTACACCATGATTCCTTCTACACCATCATTCCTCCTACACCATCATTCCTCCTACACCATCATTCCTCCTACACCATCATTCCTTCTACACCATCATTCCTTCTACACCATCATTCCTCCTACACCATCATTCCTCCTACACCATCATTCCTTGTACACCATGATTCCTTCTACACCATCATTCCTCCTATACCATCATTCCTCCTACACCATCATTCCTCCTACACCATCATTCCTACTACACCATTATTCCTCCTACACCATCATTCCTCCTACACCATCATTCCTTCTACACCATCATTCCTCCTACACCATCATTCCTTCTACACCATCATTCCTCCTACACCATCATTCCTTCTACACCATCATTCCTTCTACACCATTATTCTTTCTACACCATCATTCCTCCTACACCATCATTCCTTCTACACCATCATTCCTCCTACACCATCATTCCTTCTACACCATCATTCCTCCTACACCATCATTCCTCCTACACCATCATTCCTCCTACACCATCATTCCTCCTACACCATCATTCCTCCTACACCATCATTCCTCCTACACCATCATTCCTCCTACACCATCATTCCTCCTACACCATCATTCCTCCTACACCATTATTCCTCCTCCACCATCATTTCTTCTACACCATCATTCCTTCTACACCATCATTCCTCCTACTCCATCATTCCTCCTACACCATCATTCCTCCTACACCATCATTCCTCCTACACCATCATTCCTCCTACACCATTCCTCCTACACCATCATTCCTCCTACACCATCATTCCTCCTACACCATTTTTCCTTCTACACCATCATTCCTTCTACACCATCATTCCTTCTACACCATTATTTCTCCTACACCATCATTCCTTTTACACCATCATTCCTCCTACAGCGTCATTCCTCCTACACCATCATTCCTCCTACACCATTATTTCTTCTACACCATTCCTCCTACACCATCATTCCTCCTACACCATCATTCCTCCTACACCATCATTCCTCCTACACCATCATTCCTCCCACACCATTTTTCCTTCTACACCATCATTCCTCCTATACCATTATTCCTCCTACACCATGATTCCTCCTACACCATTATTCCTTCTACACCATTATTCCTCCTACACCATTATTCCTTCTACACCATTATTCCTTCTACACCATTATTCCTTCTACACCATCATTCCTCCTACACTTGATGTGTCGAGCTTGTCCACTCACAAAGAATTATTATTATTATTATTATTATCATTATTTTTATAGGCAAGGGGAAGCACTAAGCCCGTAGCGGTTGCACAGTGCCAGGGATGCTGCAGGTAATCAGACTTGAAGGGTAACTCACAGTCCCTGGATGAAGAGCCCTTCACTGCCATCAAGAATGACTAATTCCGATCACACTCTAATCGAAGTTCAGACTTAATGCACAGGGATTCTGATCAGCAAAATGCATGTACCTGTGAAGGTGTCTTCACCAAATACAACTTTAACAACCAGAACATCAACTGGGACCATGTAAACCATGTCTTAAATGAAGCATGTTGGGAAGATATCTTAAATAACATGGATCCAAACCAGTGCCTTGAAAGGCACCACTCCCTGGCAGCTGATGTATGTTCAAGGCATATTCTACTAAGAAAGAAGAAAGGAAGAAGCAAACTGGAGAAAGACGCTCCCTCTACAGAAGACGACGAAGAATCACTGAGCCGCTCACGAATGCTAGATTATCTGATACATGGAAGTGAGCATTGACCAAGGAAGTGGAAAGTATTGAAATTAAGTTAAAGGACTCATACAGGACCCAGAAGAGACAGGAGGAGCTAAAAGCGATTAGTGAAATTAAAAGAAATTCGAAATATGTCTTTTCATATGCCAAAAACAAGGCAAAAACTACATGTAGTATCGGGTCCTTGCTCAGACAAAATGAGACTTACACAGATGACAACAAAGAAATGAGTGAGATATTGAAATCTCAGTACGACTCTGTGTTTAGCGAGCCACTAATCAGTCTAATGATCAATCCAAATTATTTTTTCATCACTGAGCCTCAAAATTACATCAATCTATGCCAAATTTCTGACATTACCATAACTCCACCAGACTTTGAGAAAGTCATTGACAACATGCTCATGCACTCAGCCCCAGGCCCAGACTCGTGGAACTCTCTGTTCATTAAGAACTGCAAGAAACCCTCTCACGTGCTCTAAGTATGCTATGGGGAAGGAGCTTAGACACGGGTGAAATTCCAGTCACTAAAAACAACGAATATAGCCCCACTCCTTAAAGGTGGCAGCAAAGCATTAGCTAAGATTTGTAGTCCAATAGCTCTAACGTCCCACATCATAAAAAATCTTTGAAAGAGTACTAAGAAGCATGATTGTACACCACTTGGATTCCCAACAACTGCACAATCCAGGGCAACATGGGTTCAGAGCAGGTCGCTCCTGAATCTCGCAACTACTGGATCACTATGATATGGTCTTGGATACATGGAAAACAATCAAAATGCAGATGTAGTATAAACAGGTTTTCCAAAAAGCCTTTGATAAGTGTGATCATGGTGTAATAGCACACATAATGCGTGCTAAAAGGATAATTGGCAAAGTGGCCAGATGGATCTTCAACCTTCTAACCAATCGAACACAAATTAGTGGTAAACAGAGTTAAATTGGAAGCTGCCGTAGTGAAGAGCTGTGTTCGTCATCTTCATCTTAGACATAGAGATGTAATCCATAGCACCGTCTCATCCTTTGCAGACGATACTAGGGTCTGCAAGAGACTGTCATCCATTGAGGACACGGTTAACCTCCAAGAAGATATAAACCAAGTTTTCCAATAGGCAACGGAAAACAATTTGATGTTCAATGAAGAAAATTCCTACCACTCCGTTAGGGAAAACTGGAGGAGATAATAACTAGAACTGAGTATAGTACAAACTAATCATACAATAGAGCGGAAAAGTAATGTGAGCGACCTGGGAGTTGTAATGTCTGAGGATCACAACAATGCTTCTTATCACAACTGCGTTGAAAATGATAGGATGGATAATGAGAACATTCAAAACAAAAGATTCTGCTGATGATCCTTTTGAAATCATTTGTTCTCTCTGGGCTGGAATACTGCTGTACATTAACATCCTCATTCAAGGCAGGTGAAATTGCAGACCTAGAGAATGTGCAGAGAACCTTTACTGCACATATAAGTTCCGTCGAAGACTTTTAACTACTGGGAACACCTGGAAGCATTTGACTTGTACTCACTGGAATGCAAGCGAGAGAATCACAACCAACCCAGATAAAGTCTTCATCAGCACCATCGTTTGTTTAGCATCAACCATAGAAGACAAAGGAGGCATTTCCATCAGAGGTACATGAATCGCCATCAGAAATCCAAACAAGATCCTGGGGTATGAGATCGACAGATTACTTAACTCCACATCCCACATAACCAAAAAAGTGAACCTAGCAAAACCCCGTATCGGTCAACTTTTCCGATTCAACGCAGCTCCTCCCCACATCAAGAAACACCTGTACAAGATGATGATCAGACCTCTGCTAGAATACCCTAGCGTACCCATGTCACTGACAACTAAAACCAACATGCTAAAACTGCAAAGAGTCCAAAACAAAGCCCTCCGCTTCATCACCGGCACCAGATTCAGAGACAGAATCAGGCCTGAAGACCTGCAGGTACAACAGAGAATCACTGCAATTAATGTCATCCTTGACAAATTAAAGAAGAGACAACTATATGACATGCAGGAGCTCTATGTCTCTGACAGAGAGAACCCACCTCAAGCAACGAACACGACCGACTACACCATCAGCACCCCCCCCTACAGATCCCAAAGATTGACCCTCCAACAAAGAGTCCGACGCTCCATCCACAAGGAGAACTTCCATCGACGAAGAATCCTGAGTGACCTCCCTGAAGAATTAGAAGAATGGTTACTACCAGAACCATTCTACACCCAGTAACATGGATTAACGCTCCCCAGTCTTAAGTGACCCACTTCTGTCAATCAACACCTTACAACTAACCTTGTATCATCTATAACCATCCTACAGCACGACACCGCCCCAGGAAGTGCTTAGCCAGCCAACTCCAGGTGAGCAACCAACCTACATCAAACGACCTGCAACTACCACCTGCAGTCGCAGCCTTACGACCGACCTCTTGCGCAAAAAAAAAGAAAAGAAAAAAAAGGCAATTGCAAACAGTATGCATCCTTCCAGTTCAGTGGCACACTGGTATACAGCTGGTATAGCGGTGCGCAGCTGATGGGCAGGAGGTATACCTATCTCATGAAGTCAACTTTTCTACGAATTACACAACATACACACACGTGTATTTAAACTGCTCCAAAGTGGATAGGTCACTTACCTTTAAAACATTACCTTTCCAACATTCCATCCTTCTTCCTCCCCCATCTTACCAAAGCTCTGGTCACAACCTCACTTCACTCCCTACGAAAGTAAAACACTGGGCAGGCGGTGCAAAATACCCCCAATGAAAAGTATGGGCGCATTTAGTACACTAAGAGAAAACACCATAAGTGTCCGGGGCCCAAGACTGTTCAACAGCCTCCCACCAGTCATAAGAGAAAAGACCCCTGGTTGTCTTCAAGACGGAGCTGGACAGATATTTAAAGTCAGTACCGGTTCAGCCGGGCTGTGGTTCATACGTTGGTCTATATGCGGCCAGCAGTAACAGACTCGTTGATCACGTTCTGATCCACCGGGAGGCCTGGTCATGGACCGGGCCTCGGGGGCGCTGACCCCCCGGAATATCCTCCAGGTAGATAGATAAGAGAGTAAAATAATAAAACCGAGAGTAAAACAAAGTCAAGGGTAAAAAAAATAAAGCCGAGGGTAAAACAATAAAGCTGAGAGTAAAACAATAAAGCCGAGGGTAAAACAATAAAGCTGAGAGTAAAACAATAAAGCCGAGGGTAAAACAATAAAGCTGAGAGTAAAACAATAAAGCCGAGGGTAAAACAATAAAGCTGAGAGTGAAACAATAAAGCCGAGGGTAAAACAATAAAGCTGAGAGTAAAACAATAAAGCCGAGGGTAAAACAATAAAGCTGAGAGTAAAACAATAAAGCCGAGGGTAAAACAATAAAGCTGAGAGTAAAACAATAAAGCCGAGGGTAAAACAATAAAGCTGAGAGTAAAACAATAAAGCCGAGGGTAAAACACTCAAGCTCAGACTAAAACAAAAAAGCCGAGGTTAAAACAATAAAGCTGAGAGTAAAACAATAAAGCCGAGGGTAAAACAATAAAGCTGAGATTAAAACAATAAAGCCGAGGGTAAAACAAAGCTGAGAGTAAAACAATAAAGCCGAGGGTAAAACAATAAAGCTGAGAGTAAAACAATAAAGCCGAGGGTAAAACAATAAAGCTGAGAGTAAAACAATAAAGCCGAGGGTAAAACAATAAAGCTGAGAGTAAAACAATAAAGCCGAGGGTAAAACAATAAAGCTGAGATTAAAACAATAAAGCCGAGGGTAAAACAAAGCTGAGAGTAAACAATTAAGCCGAGGTTAAAACAATAAAGCTGAGAGTAAATAAAGCCGTGGATAAAACAATAAAGCTGAGAGCAAATAAAGCCGTGGATAAATAAATAAAGCTGAGAGCAAATAAAGCCGTGGATAAAATAATAAAGCTGAGAGTAAATAAAGCCGTGGATAAAACAATAAAGCTGAGAGCAAATAAAGCCGTGGATAAAACAATAAAGCTGAGAGCAAATAAAGCCGTGGATAAAACAATAAAGCTGAGAGCAAATAAAGCCGTGGATAAATAAATAAAGCTGAGAGCAAATAAAGCCGTGGATAAAACAATAAAGCTGAGAGCAAATAAAGCCGTGGATAAAACAATAAAGCTGAGAGCAAATAAAGCCGTGGATAAAACAATAAAGCTGAGAGCAAATAAAGCCGTGGATAAAACAATAAAGCTGAGTGTAAATAAAGCCGTGGATAAAACAATAAAGCTGAGAGCAAATAAAGCCGTGGATAAAACAATAAAGCTGAGAGTAAATAAAGCCGTGGATAAAACAATAAAGCTGAGTGTAAATAAAGCCGTGGATAAAACAATAAAGCTGAGTGTAAATAAAGCCGTGGATAAAACAATAAAGCTGAGAGTAAATAAAGCCGTGGATAAAACAATAAAGCTGAGAGCAAATAAAGCCGTGGATAAAACAATAAAGCTGAGAGCAAATAAAGCCGTGGATAAATAAATAAAGCTGAGAGCAAATAAAGCCGTGGATAAAACAATAAAGCTGAGAGCAAATAAAGCCGTGGATAAAACAATAAAGCTGAGAGCAAATAAAGCCGTGGATAAAACAATAAAGCTGAGAGCAAATAAAGCCGTGGATAAAACAATAAAGCTGAGTGTAAATAAAGCCGTGGATAAAACAATAAAGCTGAGAGCAAATAAAGCCGTGGATAAAACAATAAAGCTGAGAGTAAATAAAGCCGTGGATAAAACAATAAAGCTGAGTGCAAATAAAGCCGTGGATAAAACAATAAAGCTGAGAGTAAATAAAGCCGTGGATAAAACAATAAAGCTGAGAGTAAATAAAGCCGTGGATAAAACAATAAAGCTGAGAGTAAATAAAGCCGTGGATAAAACAAAGCTGAGAGTAAATAAAGCCGTGGATAAAACAATAAAGCTGAGAGTAAATAAAGCCGTGGATAAAACAATAAAGCTGAGAGTAAATAAAGCCGTGGATAAAACAATAAAGCTGAGAGTAAATAAAGCCGTGGATAAAACAATAAAGCTGAGAGTAAAACAATAAAGTACAGCATGTAAAGACTACTTGAAAATATTGTTTATTTTATTAGATAAAGACGTGAGTGTTGTCAGTGTAAGCTGGGAGGGGGGGAGGAGGGAGGCGGAGGGGAGGGGGGGAGGCGGGGGGAGGCGGAGGGGAGGGGGAGGGGTTGGGGGAGGGGGTGGAGGGGGGGGGGAGGGGGTGGGGGAGGCGGAGGGGGTAAGGGGGTGATGATGACGTCACAGACTTAACTTGTAACCTTGATAAGCCTAAGACAGACAGAGAGACAAACAGACATGGGAAGACAGACAGACAGACACAGCCAGACAGACAGACAGACAGACAGTCGTCTAGACTGAAGGGATGAAAACTAGCAGCCTGGATGAGTGCACTGAGGCCAGCATGTCAGTCTGGCCTTCACTGGACGGAGGATCGAGCCTCCATCACACCTGGCGCTGCATCACACACACACAGTTCCTACAAATTATTATTATATGGTAGGGAGTAGACTCAGATACGAGGGAGGGGAGGATAGCAGGATGGTGAGCAGACGTAGGTACGAGGGAGGAGACAGGATAGCAGGATGGTGAGCAGATTCAGATACGAGGGAGGAGACAGGATAGCAGGATGGTGAGCAGACACAGGTACGAGGGAGGAGACAGGATAGCAGGATGGGGAGCAGACACAGGTACGAGGGAGGAGACAGGATAGCAGGATGGAGAGCAGACGTAGGTACGAGGGAGGAGACAGGATAGCAGGATGGGGAGCAGACACAGGTACGAGGGAGGAGACAGGATAGCAGGATGGAGAGCAGACACAGGTACGAGGGAGGAGACAGGATAGCAGGATGGGGAGCAGACACAGGTACGAGGGAGGAGACAGGATAGCAGGATGGAGAGCAGACACAGGTACGAGGGAGGAGACAGGATAGCAGGATGGGGAGCAGACACAGGTACGAGGGAGGAGACAGGATAGCAGGATGGAGAGCAGACACAGGTACGAGGGAGGAGACAGGATAGCAGGATGGGGAGCAGACACAGGTACGAGGGAGGAGACAGGATAGCAGGATGGAGAGCAGACACAGGTACGAGGGAGGAGACAGGATAGCAGGATGGTGAGCAGACGTAGGTACGAGGGAGGAGACAGGATAGCAGGATGGTGAGCAGACTCAGATACGAGGGAGGGGAGGATAGCAGGATGGTGAGCAGACGTAGGTACGAGGGAGGAGACAGGATAGCAGGATGGTGAGCAGACACAGGTACGAGGGAGGAGACAGGATAGCAGGATGGGTAGCAGACACAGGTACGAGGGAGGAGACAGGATAGCAGGATGGTGAGCAGACGTAGGTACGAGGGAGGAGACAGGATAGCAAGATGGGGAGCAGACACAGGTACGAGGGAGGAGACAGGATAGCAGGATGGAGAGCAGACGTAGGTACGAGGGAGGAGACAGGATAGCAGGATGGGGAGCAGACACAGGTACGAGGGAGGAGACAGGATAGCAGGATGGAGAGCAGACGCAGGTACGAGGGAGGAGACAGGATAGCAGGATGGAGAGCAGACGTAGGTACGAGGGAGGAGACAGGATAGCAGGATGGAGAGCAGACGTAGGTACGAGGGAGGAGACAGGATAGCAGGATGGGGAGCAGACACAGGTACGAGGGAGGAGATAGGATAGCAGGATGGAGAACTGATGCAGGTACGAGTGAGGGGGCAGGATAGCAGCATGGTTAAGTTAGGTTAGGTTGGGTTTGCTTAGGCCAAGTTGCGTTAGATTAGGTTAGTTTAGGTTAAGTTAGGCTTCCTTAGGTCAAGTTAGGTTAGATTAGGTTTGCTTAAGTTAGGTTAACTTAGGCTAGGTTAGGTTAGGTTTGCTTAGGTTAAGTTAGGCTAAGTTAGGCTAGGTTTGCTTAGGCTAGGTTAGGTTTGGTTTGCTTAGGTTAAGTTATGTTGGGTTAATTTAGGGTAGGTTTTCTAAGGTTAGGTTAGGTGACAAAATGCAAGGAGGCAGAGGAGAGGTTTGTTCCCAAGGGCAACAGAAATAATGGGAAGACCAGACGAGCCCCTGGCTTACCCAAAGGTGTAGAGAGGCAAAAACTAAGTATGCTAGAGAATAGAAAAAGTATAGAAGACAAAGGACCCAGGAAAATATAGAGATTAGTCGAAGAGCCAGAAAGAAATGTGCACAGATAAGGAGGGAAGCCCAGAGGCAATTCGGAAACGATATAGCATTGAAAGCCAAGTCTGACCCAAAGCTGTTGTATAGCCACATCAGGAGGAAAACAAACAGTCAAGGACCAGGTAATCAGGTTGAGGAAGGAAGGAGGGGAGTTCACAAGAGATGACCGAGAAGTATGTGAGGAGCTCAACATGAGACAAGAAGGACTCTGGAAAGCTGGAATAGTGGGGTACACCAGCAAGGGATACACCAACAAGTGCTGGACGAAATACACACAACTGAGGAGGAGGTGAAGACGCTGCGGAGTGAACTAGATACCTCAAAGGCGGTGGGATTGAAACATAGCTTTCCGTGGGTCCTAAGAGAAGGAGCAGACTCTGTGTGTGTGACTAACACACACAGCCAACTACCTGAAGTGTGGAAGACTGCAAATGTAGTCCCAATTTTTAAGAAAGGTGAAATCCTGTGTCACAAACCTACTGGAGTTTAACGACAAGGTAACAGAAGTAAGACACGAGAGAGAGGGGTGGGTAGATTACATTTTCTTCTACTACAAGAAGGCTTTTGACACAGTTCCACGCAAGAGATTAGTGCAAAAGCTAGAGGATCAGGCACGCATAACAGGAGAGGCATTGCAGTGGTGGGGAGAAGGAAGGTGCCAGATGGGGAGAAGGAAGGTGTCAGGTGAGGAGAAGGAAGGTGTCAGGTGAGGAGAAGGAAGGTGTCAGGTGGGGAGAAGGAAGGTGTTAGGTGAGGAGAAGGAAGGTGTCAGGTGGGGAGAAGGAAGGCGTTAGGTGGGGAGGAGTCAGGTGGGGAGAAGGAAAGGGTCAGATGTGGAGAAGGAAGGTGACAGGTGGGGAGAAAGAAGGGGTCATTTGGGGGAGAAGGAAGGGGTCAGGTGGGGAGAAGGAAAGGGTCAGGTGGGGAGAAGGAAGGGGTCAGGTGGGATGAAGGAAGGGGCCAGGTGGGGGAGAAGGAAGGGTTCAGGTGGGGGAGAAGGCAGGGGATCAGGAGTGGGAGAAGGAAGAGGTCAGGTGGGGAGTAGGAAAGGGTCAGGTGGGATGAAGGAAGGGGTCAGGTGGAATGAAGGAAGGGGTCAGGTGGGGAAAAGGAAGGGGTCAGGTGGGGAGAGGGAAGGGGTCAGATGGTGGAGAAGGAAGGGGTCAGGTGGGAGAGTAGGAAGGGGTCAGGTGGGGAGAAGGAAGGGGTCAGATGGGGATGAAGGAAGGGGGTCAGGTGGGAAGAGGGAAGGGGTCAGATGGGGGAGAAGGAAGGGGTCAGGTGGGGGATAAGGAAGGGGTCAGGTGGAAGAGGGAAGGGGTCAGATGGGGGAGAAGGAAAGGGCCAGATGGGGGAGAAGGAAGGGGTCAGGTGGGATGAAGGAGGGGATCAGGTGGGATGTAGGAAGGGGTCAGGTGGGATGAAGGAGGGGATCAGGTGGGATGTAGGAAGGGGTCAGGTGGGATGAAGGAAGGGGTCAGGTAAGGGAGAAAGGAGTTAACGAGGTGTTTCTCACTGCCTTGAGAAGCGAACATCTCGCTGGTTGAGTGCCAGGTACCATGTTTACAATTACCAGGACTTGAGTCCTTTCAGTTTTGCAAGTGAGACCTATTTATCACTAAAGTTTCTGAACCTCGACGAATTTTGTAAGGATGATAATGGTTGAAGTCCCGGCATCTGGTGGGAATTCTACATCCTTCCTCATTCTTTGTATTTGGTCACATTACCCCGGGGGATGGCCGGCCGGCAGGCCAGACTTTGAAAGCCAGGAGCTGCATGTCATTGTTTTTACACCACAGTACGGGGTTTATTTAGTTTATTATGTATTCTATACTTATGGTGTGGGTGGTAGTCGAAATTTTACAGAGGCACATACTAGGCAGGTCCTTCTCGAACCCAAACCCACTGAACAAAAACATTTGTCCCACCAATGTTCAGTGGTACCCAAGGATTAAGCTTTGATAATGAAGTATTTACATGTTTAGTTCTGGTTACAACTCTAATGTGTTATTTATGCAGACTTGAACTAAGTCATAAAAGTATTACCTTATATTTTAGCAAGGTATGCGTGTAAAAAGTTCAAGTGGTTTTGCGTTATTTAACAGTGGGCAAAGTCAGGGTATTTTTCCAAAATGGTTGATACTGTGCCACTGTGGATGAAATACTTTGACATTTCTTGAACATTTCTGAATGTGTTGTCTCTGAATTCATTAATTTTATTGCATTCCAGAACATAATGAATGAAGGTGTGGCAAAGTTTACATGTAGTTTGGTCCACATCATCTGGCGGTGGTGATTGAACCTCCCAGAGATACTCGTAGTGACATCCAAGAGTCTGTTTATTTTGTTGGGTGCATCATAGACATGTGGCTCCTCCTGCATGATAGAGTGATGATAGAACATGTGGCTCCTCCTGCATGATAGAGTGATAATAAGACATGTGGCTCCTCCTGCATGATAGAGTGATAAGACATGTGGCTCCTGCATGATGGAGTGGTAATAAGACATGTGACTCCTGCATGATAGAGTGATGATAAGACATGTGGCTCCTGCATGATAGAGTGATAAGACATGTGGCTCCTGCATGATAGAGTGATGATAAGACATGTGGATCCTCGTGCATGATAAAGTGATAATAAGACATGTGGCTCCTCGTGCATGATAGAGTGATAAGACATGTGGCTCCTGCATTATAGAGTGATAATAAAGACATGTGGCTCCTCCTGCATGATAGAGTGACGATAAGACATGTGGCTCTTCCTCCATGATAGAGTGATAAGACATGTGGCTCCTGCATGATATTGATGATAAGACATGTGGCTCCTGCATGATAGAGTGATAAGACATGTGGCTCCTGCATAATAGAGTGATGATAAGATATGTGGCTCCTGCATGATAGAGTGATGATAAGACATGTGGCTCCTCCTGCATGATAGAGTGATGATAAGACATGTGGCTCCTCCTGCATGATAGAGTGATGATAAGACATGTGGCTCCTGCATGATAGATTGATGATAGGACATGTGGCTCCTCCTGCATGATAGAGTGATGATAAGACATGTGGCTCCTGCATGATAGATTGATGATAGGACATGTGGCTCCTCCTGCATTATAGTGATGATAAGACATGTGGCTCCTGCATAATAGAGTGATGATAAGACATGTGGCTCCTGCATGATAGAGTGATGATAAGACATGTGGCGGCTCCTGCATGATAGAGTGATAAGACATGTGGCTCCTCCTGCATGATAGAGTGATGATAAGACATGTGACTCCTGCATGATAGATTGATGATAAGACATGTGGCTCCTCGTGCATGATAGAGTGATGATAAGACATGTGGCTCCTGCATGATAGATTGATGATAAGACATGTGGCTCCTCCTGCATGATAGAGTGATGATAAGACATGTGGCTCCTGCATGATAGATTGATGATAAGACATGTGGCTCCTCCTGCATGATAGAGTGATGATAAGACATGTGGCTCCTCCTGCATGATAGATTGATGATAAGACATGTGGCTCCTCCTGCATGATAGAGTGATGATAAGACATGTGGCTCCTCCTGCATGATAGATTGATGATAAGACATGTGGCTCCTCGTGCATGATAGAGTGATGATAAGACATGTGGCTCCTGCATGATAGATTGATGATAAGACATGTGGCTCCTCCTGCATGATAGAGTGATGATAAGACATGTGGCTCCTCCTGCATGATAGATTGATGATAAGACATGTGGCTCCTCGTGCATGATAGAGTGATGATAAGACATGTGGCTCCTGCATGATAGATTGATGATAAGACATGTGGCTCCTCCTGCATGATAGAGTGATGATAAGACATGTGGCTCCTGCATGATAGATTGATGATAAGACATGTGGCTCCTCCTGCATGATAGAGTGATGATAAGACATGTGGCTCCTCCTGCATGATAGAGTGATGATAAGACATGTGGCTCCTCCTGCATGATAGAGTGATGATAAGACATGTGGCTCCTCCTGCATGATAGATTGATGATAAGACATGTGGCTCCTCGTGCATGATAGAGTGATGATAAGACATGTGGCTCCTGCATGATAGATTGATGATAAGACATGTGGCTCCTCCTGCATGATAGAGTGATGATAAGACATGTGGCTCCTCCTGCATGATAGATTGATGATAAGACATGTGGCTCCTCGTGCATGATAGAGTGATGATAAGACATGTGGCTCCTGCATGATAGATTGATGATAAGACATGTGGCTCCTCCTGCATGATAGAGTGATGATAAGACATGTGGCTCCTGCATGATAGATTGATGATAAGACATGTGGCTCCTCCTGCATGATAGAGTGATGATAAGACATGTGGCTCCTGCATGATAGATTGATGATAAGACATGTGGCTCCTCCTGCATGATAGAGTGATGATAAGACATGTGGCTCCTCCTGCATGATATAGTGATGATAGATTTGTTGTACATGAATGGTATGTAGTAGCGACAAGATAAAAATTAGATACATCTAGGTATCTTTATTGTAGACATTTAGCCAACCAGTGGCTTTACTGCCTTCCAATTATGTCCTTGAATTTCTATTAATAAAGCCGCTGGATGGCGAAACGTCTAATTTTCATCCTGAAAGACTTACCAGTGTCAATTTTCCACAGTATGAAGTCAATGATGTTCAGTTGAAGTTCTTTTTTGTATTATTGCTCTCAAACCGCTAAGTAACAGCCCAGTGAAGATAATGGAATCACAGGTGTACGCTGACTCCACTCTCCACAACCCTACCATACCTGTGACTACCTTCCGACGTAAGCATACCACAAGTAATACTCAGGTAGTTAAGAGCATTTGTTGATGATAAAGGGGTGTCAACCTTTGATATATGGACACATTTGATTGCGAGGAATATGGCAAACAGCTCAGTTTTGAAGGGGAGAGGCCCAGTTATTGACGCGTGTTTCACTTACTACGTGAGACCCATCACTATATGACAGCAGCACTATCAGCTGCACCAGTGTAGTCGTGTACAAAACCATCAACATACATAATTTGTGAAAAGTGTGCTGTGTGACTGAGGCATCAATACAGCTTAATTAAGGCCTACTACAGTATTTGTCTGCCATGACATGAACGCCAGGAAATCAGATCAGTACAGGGGCCTCAGCTATAACTATTGATGCAGTGTCAGCTAAAATTACTGATACAGTGTCAGCTAAAACTGCTGATACAGTGTCAGGAGAAGAGTGGTGGAGCACCTAGAGAGGAATGACACTCAACACGGCTTTAGGGAAGGGAAATCCTGCATCATAAACCTATTGGAGTTCTATGACAAGGTAACAGAAGTAAGACAAGAAAGAGAGGGGGTGGGTAGACTGCATGTTCTTAGACTGTAAGAAAGCTTTCGACACAGTACCACACAAGAGACTGGTTGAAAAGCTAGAGGAGCAGGTTAGAATAGTAGGGAAAGTACTGCAGTAGATCATGGAATACCTGACAGGAAGGAAACAGCATGTGTCCGTACGAGACGAGGTGTCAGAGTGTGTGCATGTGTCGAGTGGGATTCCACAAGGGTCAGTCCTAGGTCCGGTGCTCTTTCTTGTATGTGTGAATGACATGACGGAAGAGCCAGATTCAGAGGTGTCCCTCTCTGCAGACGATGTGAAGCTAATGAGGAGAATACAAGCGGACGAGGATCAGGTAAGCCTACAAGGGGATCTGGACAGGCTGCAAGCCTGGTCCGGCAAATGGCTCCTAGAGGTTAACCTCAGCAAGTGCAAAATTATGAAGCTTGGGGAAGGATAAACAAGACCGCAGATGGAGTACAGACTAAGAGGTCAGAGACTGCAGAACTTAAGGAAAAGCATATTGGGGTAAGCATCATAACAAGCACATCTCCTGAGGTGCACATCAGCCAAATAACTGCTGCAACATACAGACGCCTGGCAGATTTGAGAATATCGTTTCGACATCTAAGTAAGCAGTCGTTCACGACACTGTACACCGTGTATGTCAGGCCCATATTGGAGTATGCAATATCAGTATGGAACCCACAGCATTTCAAAAACGTCAAGAAATTAGAGAAAATGCAAAGGCTTGCAACGAGACTAGTCCCGGAGCTGAGGGACTATGAGGAGAGGTTAAGAGAACTCAACCTGCCGACACTGGAGAACACGAGGGATAAGTGGGACATTTTAACGACGTATAAAATACTGAGAAGAATTGACTAGATGGATAGGGACAGAATGTTTCAGAGATGTGATACAGCAACAAGGGGTCACAACTGGAAGTTGAAAACTCGGATGAGTCACAGGGATGTTAGGAAGTACTTCTTCAGTCACAAAGCTGTCAGGAAGTGGAACAATCTGGAGAGTGATGTAGTGGAGGCAGAATCCATACATAGTTTTAAGATAAGGTATGATAAAGATCATGGAGCAGGGAGAGAATGGACCTACTAGCGAAGAGCGACGAGTCAGAGCCAGGAGCTATGAATCGACACCTGGAACCACAATTAGATGAGTAGGTGAGCGCGCTCGCGCGCACTCACACACACACACACACACACACACACACACACACACACACTATTTTTTATATATGTGAACGACATGATGGAAGGAATAGACTCTGAAGTGTCCCTGTTCGCAGATGACGTGAAGTTGATGAGAAGAATTATGACGTGAAGTTGATGAGAAGAATAATCGACGAGGATGAGGCAGGACTGCAAAGAGATCTGGAGAGGCTGGACATGTGGTCCAGTAACTGGCTTCTCGAATTCAATCCAGCCAAATGCAAAGTCATGAAGATTGGGGAGGGGCAAAGGAGACCGCAGACAGAGTATAGGCTAGGTGGACAAAGACTGCAAACCTCACTCAAGGAGAAAGGTCTTGGGGTGAGTATAACACCGAGCACATCTCCTGAGGCACACATCAACTAGATAACTGTTGCAGCATATGGGCGCCTGGAAAACCTGAGAACAGCGTTCCGATACCTTAATAAGGAATCGTTCAAGACACTGTACACTGAGTATGTTAGGCCCATACTGGAGTATGCAGCACCAGTTTGGAACCCACACCTAGCCAGGCAAGTAAGGAGACTAGAGAAAGTGCGAGGGTTTGCAACAAGGCTAGTCCCAGAGCTAAGAGGTATGTCCTACGAGGAAAGGTTAAGGGAAATCGGACTGACGACACTGGAGGACAGGAGAGGTCAGGGGAGACATGATAACGACATACAAGATACTGAGGGGAATTGACAAGGTGGACAGAGATAGGATGTTCCAGAGAGGGGACACAGGGACAAGGGGACACAACTGGAAGCTGAAGACTCAGATGAATCACAGGGACGTTAGGAAGTATCTCTTCAGTCATAGAGTTGTCAGTAAGTGGAATAGCCTGGGAAGAGAGGTAGTGGAGGCAGGATCCATACATAGCTTTAAGCAGAGGTATGATAAAGCTCACGGCTCAGGGAGAGTGACCTAGTAGCGATCAGTGAAGAGGCGGGGCCAGGAGCTCGGACTCGACCCCTGCAACCTCAACTAGGTGAGTGAGTATAACTAGGTGAGTACATGGAGAGCCAAGATGATGGATGTGGTACTGGAAAACCTCATGCATCAACATGTTAGAGACACTACCAGAGAGAGAGGAGAGGATGAACCAGCAAGACTGGACCTTGTATTCACCTTGAGTAGTTCTGACATCGAGGATATCATGTATGAAAGGCCCCTGGAGCTAGTGATCATGTGGTTCTGTGCTTCGACTACATAGTTGAGCTCCAAGTGAGAGAGAGCAGGAATAGGGGAGAAAAACCAAACTACAAAAGGGGGAACTACTCAGGCTTGAGGAACTTCTTTCAAGACATTCAGTGGGAGAGGGAACTGACAGGAAAACCAGTACAAGAAATGATGGACTATGTCGCAACAAAATGCAAGGAGGCAGAGGAGAGGTTTGTTCCCAAGGGAAACAGAAATAATGGGAAGAACAGAACGAGTCCTTGGTTCACCCAAAGGTGTAGGGAGGCAAAAACTAGGTGTACTAGAGAATGGAAAAGGTACAGAAGACAGAGATTAGCCGAAGAGCCTGAAACGAATATGCACAGATAAGAAGGGAGGCTCAGCGGCAATACGAAAATGACATAGCATCGAAAATCAAGACTGACCCGAAGCTGTTGTACAGCCACATCAGGAAGAAAACAACAGTCAAGGACCAGGTAATCAGACTGAGGAAGGGTGATGGGGAATTCACAAGAAACGACCGGGAGGTATGTCAGGAGCTCAACACGAGATTTAAAGAAGTATTTACAGTGGAAAGCAGTAGGACTCCAGGAAATCAGAGCAGGGGGGTGCACCAGCAAGTACTGGATGAGGTACATATAACCAAGGAGGAGGTGAAGAAGCTGCCATGCGAACTTGACACCTCAAAGGCGGTGGGACCAGACAACATCTCTCCGTGGGTCCTTAAAGAGGGAGCAGAGATATTGTGTGTACCATTAACAAAGATCTTCAACACATCATTTGAAACTGGGCATCTCCCCGAGGTATGGAAGATGGTAAATGTAGTCCCAATTTTTAAAAAGGGAGACAGACATGAGGCACTAAACTACAGACCTGTATCACTAACGTGTATAGTGTGCAAGGTCATGGAGAAGATCATCAGGAGGAGAGTGGTGGGGCACCTGGAAAGAAACAAGTGTATAATTGACAACCAGCATGGTTTCAGGGAGGGAAAATCCTGTGTCACAAACCTACTAGAGTTTTATGACAAGGTGAGACAAGAGAGAGAGGGGTGGATCGACTGCATTTTTTTGGACTGCAAGAAGGCCTTCGACACAGTTCCTCACAAGAGGTTACTGCAAAAGCTAGAGGATCAGGCACACATAACAGGAAAGGCACTTCAATGGATCAGACAATACCTGACAGGGAGGCAACAACGAGTCATGGTACGTGACGAGGTGTCAGAGTGGGTGCCTGTGACAAGCGGGATTCCACAGGGATCAGTCCTAGGACCTGTGCTGTTCTTGGTATATGTGAATGACATAACGGAAGGGATAGAGTCAGAAGTGTCCTTGTTTGCGGATGATGTGAAGTTAATGAGAAGAATCAAATCGGATGAGGATCAGGCAGGACTACAAAGAGACCTGGACAGGCTACAAGCCTGGTCCAGCAACTGGCTCCTTGAGTTTAACCCTGCCAAATGCAAAGTCATGAAGATTGGGGAAGGGCAAAGAAGACCGCAGACACAATATAGTTTAGATGGCCAAAGTCTGCAAACCTCACTCAAGGAAAAAAATCTGGGGGTGAGTATAACACCGAGCATATCTCCTGAGGCGCACATAAATCAGATAACTGCTGCAGCATACGGGCGCCTGGCAAACCTACGGATAGCGTTCCGATACCTCAGTAAGGATTCGTTCAAGACTCTGTATACCATTTACGTCAGGCCCATACTGGAGTATGCAGCACCAGTTTGGAATCCACACCTAGTCAAGCACGTCAAGAAATTAGAGAAAGTGCAAAGGTTTGCAACAAGATTGGTCCCAGAGCTACGGGGATTGTCCTACGAAGAAAGGTTGAGGGAAATCGGCCTGACGACACTGGAGGCCAGGAGGGTAAGGGGAGACATGATAACGACATATAAAATACTGCGCGGAATAGACGAGGTGGACAAAGACGGGATGTTCCAGAGATGGGACACAGACACAAGAGGTCACAATTGGAAGTTGAGGACTCAGATGAATCAAAGGGATGTTAGGAAGTATATCTTCAGTCAAGCCGTGGAATAGCCTAGAAAGTGAAGTAGTGGAGGCGGGAACCATACATAGTTTTAAGGCGAGGTATGATAAAGCTCGTGGAGCAGGGAGAGAGAGGACCTAGTAGCAATCAGTGAAGAGGCGGGGCCAGGAGCTATGAATCGACCCCTGCAACCACAAATAGGTGAGTGAGTACACACACACACACACACACACACACACACACACACACACACACACACACACACACACACACACACACACACACACACACACACAAAGAGACCTGGACAGGCTGGACATGTGGTCCAGTAACTGGCTTCTCGAATTCAATCCAGCCAAATGCAAAGTCATGAAGATTGGGGATGGGCAAAGAAGACCGCAGACAGAGTATAGGCTAGGTGGACAAAGACTACAGACCTCGCTCAAGGAGAAAGACCTTGAACATTAAAATGGTATGAAATACCGACAGATTGTTAGGTAAGACACATATGCAACAGTTAGGTATCTTTATTTCGAAACGTTTCGCCTACACAGTAGGCTTCTTCAGTCGAGTACAGAAAGGTTGATAGAAGCAGAAGATACTTGAAGACGATGTGTACAGAAAGGTTGATAGAAGCAGAAGATACTTGAAGACGATGGGTACAGAAAGGTTGATAGAAGCAGAAGATACTTGAAGACGATGGGTACTCATCGTCTTCAAGTATCTTCTGCTTCTATCAACCTTTCTGTACTCGACTGAAGAAGCCTACTGTGTAGGCGAAACGTTTCGAAATAAAGATACCTAACTGTTGCATATGTGTCTTACCTAACAACGAGAAAGACCTTGGGGTGACCATAACACCGAGCACATCACCGGAGGCACACATCAACCAAATAACTGCTGCAGCATACGGGCGCCTGGCAAATCTGAGAATAGCGTTCCGATACCTTAATAAGGAATCGTTCAAGACACTGTACACTGTGTATGTTAGGCCCATACTGGAGTATGCAGCACCAGTCTGGAACCCACACCTGGTCAAGCACGTCAAGAAGTTAGATAAAGTACAAAAGTTTGCAACAAGGCTAGTCCCAGAGCTCAGGGGAATGTCGTATGAGGAAAGGTTGAGGGAAATTGGACTGACGACACTGGAGGACAGAAGGGTCAGGGGATACATGATAACGACATACAAGATACTGCGGGGAATAGACAAGGTGGACAGAGATAGGATGTTCCAGAGAGGGGACACAGAAACAAGGGGTCACAACTTAAAGCTGAAGACTTAGACGAGTCACAGGGACCTTAGGAAGTGGAATAGCCTAGCAAGTGAAGTAGTGGAGGCAGGAACCATACATAGTTTTAAGAAGAGGTATGACAAAGCTCAAGAAGCAGAGAGGGAGAGGACCCAGTAGCGATCAGTGAAGAGGCGGGGCCAGGAGCTGAGTCTCGATCCCTGCAACCACAATTAGGTGAGTACACACACACACACACACACACACACACACACACACACACACACACACACACACACACACACACACACACACACACACACTCACTCACATATACATACACAGGCACACACACACACACACACACACACACACACACTCACATACACATACACAGGCACACACACACATTACACTCTTGCCTAGTTAAGTATTCTCAGCAGCCTGGACACAATCTTCACAGCAGCACCAGTTTCATTACTGGCGGCGAGTGAGATATGAGAGAGAGGGAGAAGGCTGGCGAGGGAAGAGGAAAGATGAGAGGGAAAGAGATTAAGATAAGAGGGAATGTGCGGGTAGGGAAAGAAAGTGAGCTGGAGGGAAAGAGAGAGGAAGGTGAGACGTCTCTCATTTCTTTTATCTCACATTTGGTTCATTAATATTTGTTGTATAGATGAAATTGCAGGTTATGACTTGCTGTCCAACCAGCACTTAGCTGACAGCCCAGTGCTAAGACACACTACCAGCACTCAGTTGACAGCTCAGTGCTAAGACACACTACCAGCACTCAGTTGACAGCCCAGTGCTAAGACACACTACCAGCACTTAGCTGACAGCCCAGTGCTAAGACACACTACCAGCACTTAGCTGACAGCCCAGTGCTAAGACACACTACCAGCACTCAGTTGACAGCTCAGTGCTAAGACACACTACCAGCACTTAGCTGACAGCCCAGTGCTAAGACACACTACCAGCACTCAGTTGACAGCCCAGTGCTAAGACACACTACCAGCACTCAGTTGACAGCCCAGTGCTAAGACACACTACCAGCACTCAGTTGACAGCCCAGTGCTAAGACACACTACCAGCACTCAGTTGACAGCTCAGTGCTAAGACACACTACCAGCACTCAGTTGACAGCCCAGTGCTAAGACACACTACCAGCACTCAGTTGACAGCTCAGTGCTAAGACACACTACCAGCACTCAGTTGACAGCTCAGTGCTAAGACACACTACCAGCACTCAGTTGACAGCTCAGTGCTAAGACACACTACCAGCACTCAGTTGACAGCTCAGTGCTAAGACACACTACCAGCACTCAGTTGACAGCTCAGTGCTAAGACACACTACCAGCACTCAGTTGACAGCTCAGTGCTAAGACACACTACCAGCACTCAGTTGACAGCTCAGTGCTAAGACACACTACCAGCACTCAGTTGACAGCTCAGTGCTAAGACACACTACCAGCACTCAGTTGACAGCTCAGTGCTAAGACACACTACCAGCACTCAGTTGACAGCTCAGTGCTAAGACACACTACCAGCACTCAGTTGACAGCTCAGTGCTAAGACACACTACCAGCACTCAGTTGACAGCTCAGTGCTAAGACACACTACCAGCACTCAGTTGACAGCTCAGTGCTAAGACACACTACCAGCACTCAGTTGACAGCTCAGTGCTAAGACACTACCAGCACTCAGTTGACAGCTCAGTGCTAAGACACTACCAGCACTCAGTTGACAGCTCAGTGTTAAGACACTAGCAGCACTCTGTTGACAGTCCAGAGCTAAGACACACTACCAGCACTCAGCTGACAGCTCAGTGCTGAGACACACTACCAGCACTCAGTTAACAGCTCAGTGCTGAGACACACTACCAACACTCAGTTGACAACCCAGTGCTAAGATACACTACCAGCACTCAGTTGACAGCCCAGTGCTGAGACACACTACCAACACTCAGTTGACAGCCCAATGCTGAGACACGCTACCAGCACTCAGTTGACAGCCCAGTGCTGAGACACACTACCAACACTCAGTTGACAGCCCAGTGCTGAGACACTACCAACACTCAGTTGACAGCCGAGTGCTGAGGCACACTACCAACACTCAGTTGACAGCCCAGTGCTAAGATACACTACCAGCACTCAGTTAACAGCTCAGTGCTGAGACACACTACCAGCACTCAGTTGACAGCACAGTGCTAAGACACACTACCAGCACTCAGTTAACAGCTCAGTGCTAAGACACTACCAGCACTCATTTGACAGCTCAGTGCTGAGACACACTACTAGCACTCAGTTGACAGCTCAGTGCTGAGACACACTACCAGCACTCAGTTGACAGCCCGGTGCTAAGACACACTACCAGCACTCAGTTGACAGCTCAGTGCTAAGACACTCTACCAGCACTCAGTTGACAGCCCAGTCCTCTCTAAGATACACTACGAGCACTCACTTGACAGCTCAGTGCTGTCTAAGACACACTACCAGCACTCACTTGACAGCCCGGTGCTAAGACACACTACCAGCACTCAGTTGACAGCTCAGTGCTAAGATAAACTACCAGCACTCAGTTGACAGTTCACTGCTAAGACACACTACCAACACTCAGTAGACAGCTAAGATACACTACCAACACTCAGTTGACAGCTCAGTACTAAGATACACTACCAGCACTCAGTTGACAGCTCAGTGCTGAGACACACTACCAGCACTCAGATGACAGCTCAGTGCTAAGACACTACCAGCACTCAGTTGACAGCTCAGTGCTAAGACACTACCAGCACTCAGTTGACAGCTCAGTGCTAAGACACACTACCAACACACAGTTGACAGCTAAGATACACTACCAACCCTCAGTTGACAACTCAGTGCTGTCTAAGATACACTACCAACACTCACTTGACAGCCCAGTGCTGTCTAAGATACACTACGAGCACTCAGTTGACAGCTCAGTGCTGTCTACGATATACTACCAGCACTCAGTTGACAGCCCAGTGCTGTCTAAGATACACTACCAGCACTCAGTTGACAGCTCAGTGCTGAGACACACTACCAGCACTCAGTTAACAGCTCAATGCTGAGACACACTACCAGCACTCAGTTGACAGCTCAGTGCTGAGACACACTACAAGCACTCAGTTGACAGCCCAGTGCTAAGATACACTACCAGCACTCAGTTGACAGCCCAGTGCTAAGATACACTACCAGCACTCAGTTGACAGCCCAGTGCTGAGACACACTACCAGCACTCAGCTGACAGCTCAGTGCTGAGACACACTACCAGCACTCAGTTGACACTACCAGCACTCAGTTGACACACTAAGATACACTACCAGCACTCAGCTGACAGCTCAGTGCTGAGACACACTACCAGCACTCAGCTGACAGCTCAGTGCTGAGACACACTACCAGCACTCAGTTAACAGCTCAATGCTGAGACACACTACCAGCACTCAGTTGACAGCCCAGTGCTGTCTAAGATACACTACCAACACTCAGTTGACAGCTCATTGCTGTCTAAGATACACCACCAGCACTTAGTTGACAGCTCAGTGCTAGGATACACTACCAGCACTCAGTTGACAGCCCAGTGCTAGGATACACTACCAGCACTCAGTTGACAGCCCAGTGCTAAGATACACTACCAGCACTCAGTTGACAGCCCAGTGCTAAGATACACTACCAGCACTCCAGCACTCAGTTGACAGCTCATTGCTAAGACACTACCAGCACTCAGTTGACAGCCCAGTGCTAAGACACACTACCAGCACTCAGCTGACAGCTCAGTGCTGAGACACACTACCAGCACTCAGCTGACAGCCCAGTGCTCTCTAAGATACCACCTGCACTCAGTTGACAGCTCAGTGGTAAGATACGCCACCAGCACTCAGTTGACAGCTCAGTGCTAAGATACACCACCAGCACTCAGTTGACAGCTCAGTGGTAAAATACACTACCAGCACTCAGTTGATAACTCAGTGCTAAGATACACCAGCACTCAGTTGACAGCTCAGTGGTAAGATACACTACCAGCACTCAGTTGACAGCTCAGTGCTAAGATACACCACCAGCACTCAGTTGACAGCTAAACCAAAACATCTCAAACAGTATATCCTTCTCATTTTGCAAACATTCAGAGTTTGAAAGCAAATTTTAATTGAAAACTGTATTAGCGGGCTCCTCACAGACGCGAGTGCAGCATTAACAGCACTCACAGAAACACAAGGTATGTCTTCGGCAGTGAGATTACGATAAAATTTATAGTCAGAGAGAGATGTGACAGTTAATAGGTCACATGGTGGAGCAGGACTACGTGAAAGACGTTTTGTTGCAGGAAACTGTTGAATTCATCAAAGGATAATGAAGAAGTACTAGGTATTAAGGTTGAAAATAGTAGTGTGGTAATTATCCTCGTGTGTAAAGCACCGCCTGAACATTTCAAAGATCAGATAAAGAAGATAGATGCCTGTTTTGAATGTCTTGAAGCCCCTACCATAAATATTATCCTCCTCTGATTTTTCAATCTCCCAGATATAAGGAAGGTGGTAAATCACAGCGTTGCACCATAGTTCCTGGAAGCACCCACTAGCTCAGAAGTTACGTACCAGAGAACTAACAGGCGTCGTGAACAGTACGCCTTAACCCATCTATTTACAGAATCCATTAGAAATTAAACTATATTGGATTTGAGGTTGACGAACAACGAGGGAGTAAGCAGACATAACAAGTACCATAAACTCGGACTCAAACATCATAGAAGTACACACAGTATACCTTAACCTAACCAAGCCAACAGTAACATTACTTAAAGGTATATACAAAGTTAAAGGTATTTTTATGATTGTTTGTATGTTACTTATGTCTGTATATACGTCAAGAATGTCTTATTTTGACTGAGTATGCTGGAATTCCTATTTATATGAGTAAGTAACTTAGAAAAATGAGGACGTGTTGTACAGTGCTGAGTGTTGCCTACGTGAGCACCGTCAAGAACCATAGATGTTTGTGTTGCACAGTGCTGAGTGTTGCCTACGTGAGCACCGTCAAGTACCATAGATATTTGTGTTGTACAGTGCTGAGTGTTGCCTACGTGAGTACCGTCAAGTACCATAGATATTTGTGTTATACAGTGCTGAGTGTTTCCTACGTGAGCACCGTCAAGTACCATAGATATTTGTGTTGTAAAGTGCTGAGTGTTGCCTACGCGAGCACCGTCAAGTACCATAGATATTTGTGTTGTACAGTGCTGAGTGTTGCCTACGTGAGCACCGTCAAGTAGCACAGTGCTGAGTGTTGCCTACGTGAGCACCGTCAAGTACCATAGATATTTGTGTTATACAGTGCTGAGTGTTTGCCTACGTGAGCACCGTCGTACCATAGTAGCAAAGTGCTGAGTGTTGCCTACGTGAGCACCGTCAAGTAGCACAGTGCTGAGTGTTGCCTACGTGAGCACCGTCAAGTAGCACAGTGCTGAGTGTTGCCTACGTGAGCACCGTCAAGTAGCACAGATGATCTTATATGTTGGTTGTGTTCTCACACTGATGATGACAACAGAACTTCTCGAAACTTTATATCAGGAAAAATGAGCCTTGTTTTATCTCGTTGATTTTTTCTTCTTTCTTAAATGGCTTTATTTTTTGAGTAACTCTCTGTATGTTAGCTCACCTTCCCAGTTCCTCGTCCTGCCTCTTAAACTAGCCGCTGCTGGGCACACACACTCTCTCTCCTGGCTACACAAACCCTGTCATGCCCATTTTTAAAGCTACTTATATAATTTCCCTCTATTGTTTTGCTGTCCAGGTCGTTCCTGACCACTCTGAGGCTGAAGGAATGCTCCTGACATCCATATGAGTCATCCACTGCTGGTCTCCAGTACCTGTTTCCTGTCTACCAAACAGCCTGCCTCTGTCCACAGTATCAGTTATTTTAAATTTTTTGGGGGATGTCGTTATCATCTCTTCCTTTGTCCTTCTGTCTCTAGTGTCATCAGGTTTAGCTCATCTAACCTTCGGTTATAACTCATACCCTTCGCTCTGGTATTATTTTCGTTCAACCTCTGCTTATTTTTTATCCAGTTTCTTGATATGCTTGATGATGTGTGGGTTCCATACTGGTGCTGTATACTCGAGGATGGACCTGTCATATGTCGCATATAGTGACGTGAAAGGGTCTCTGCTGAGATTTTTAAAATTTGAAGATAGATCTGCCTAATGTACGTTTACAGGGGAGGTTATCTGGCAGTATTCTCACACTGAGATCCCTCTCCTCTACCGAGGTTTACGTTTTTATTTTTCCTGTTGGAACAGGTGGACTAACAGTGGTTTGTGTTAACAGTAAAAAGTTAAGCATATCTGTTAAAGCAGTTGTCAATGTTGCATTACTGTTGGTAGAATTACCGACAATATGTGGCAACATTGTGGCAACGTTTCGATCTCCAGGAGCTCTAGCTCCTGGAGAGCGAAACGTTGCCACAGTTCAGCCACACATAACAGTTCTCAACATTACTAATAATACAAAACAAGGAAGAAATAAAAAGATTCATAATTCTTAACTTTAATAAAATCTTGCAGGAAATAATGTACAAGAAGATCTAAATAAATACATTGATAAGTCTAGGTACCTGGTAGTTATAGTGACATCTGGTGCAGTTATAGTGACAGCTGGTGCAGTTATAGTGACAGCTGGTGCAGTTATAGTGACAGTTGGTGCAGTTATAGTGACAGCTGGTGCAGTTATAGTGACAGCTGGTCCAGTTATAGTGACAGCTGGTGCAGTTATAGTGACAGCTGGTGCAGTTATAGTGACAGCTGGTGCAGTTATAGTGACAGCTGGTGCAATTATAGTGACAGCTGGTGCAGTTATAGTGACAGCTGGTGCAGTTATAGTGACAGCTGGTGCAGTTATAGTGACAGCTGGTGCAGTTATAGTGACAGCTGGTGCAGTTATAGTGACAGCTGGTGCAGTTATAGTGACAGCTGGTGCAATTATAGTGACAGCTGGTGCAGTTATAGTGACAGCTGGTGCAGTTATAGTGACAGCTGGTGCAGTTATAGTGACAGCTGGTGCAGTTATAGTGACAGCTGGTGCAGTTATAGTGACAGCTTGTGCAGTTATAGTGACAGCTGGTGTAGTTATAGTGACAGCTGGTGTAGTTATAGTGACAGCTGGTGCAGTTATAGTGACAGCTGGTGTAGTTATAGTGACAGCTGGTGCAGTTATAGTGACAGCTGGTGCAGTTTAGTGACAGCTGGTGCAGTTATAGTGACAGCTGGTGCAGTTATAGTGACAGCTGGTGCAGTTATAGTGACAGCTGGTGCAGTTATAGTGACAGCTGGTGCAGTTATAGTGACAGCTGGTGCAGTTATAATGACAGCTGGTGCAGTTTAGTGACAGCTGGTGCAGTTATAGTGACAGCTGGTGCAGTTTAGTGACAGCTGGTGCAGTTATAGTGATAGCTGGTGTTATAGTGACAGCTGGTGCAGTTATAGTGACAGCTGGTGTAGTTATAGTGACAGTTGGTGCAGTTATAGTGATAGCTGGTGTTATAGTGACAGCTGGTGCAGTTATAGTGACAGCTGGTGTAGTTATAGTGACAGCTGGTGCAGTTAGTGACAGCTGGTGCAGTTATAGTGACAGCTGGTGTAGTTATAGTGACAGCTGGTGTAGTTATAGTGATAGCTGGTGTAGTTATAGTGACAGCTGGTGTAGTTATAGTGACAGCTGGTGCAGTTATAGTGACAGCTGGTGTAGTTATAATGACAGCTGGTGCAGTTATAGTGATAGCTGCTGCAGTTATAGTGACAGCTGGTGTAGTTATAGTGACAGCTGGTGTAGTTATAGTGACAGCTGGTGTAGTTATAGTGACAGCTGGTGTAGTTATAGTGATAGCTGGTGTAGTTATAGCGACAGCTGGTGTAGTTATAGTGATAGTTGGTGTAGTTATAGTGATAGCTGGTGTAGTTATAGTGACAGCTGGTGTAGTTATAGTGACAGCTGGTGCAGTTATAGTGACAGCTGGTGTAGTTATAGTGACAGCTGGTGTAGTTATAGTGACAGCTGGTGTAGTTATAGTGACAGCTGGTGTAGTTATAGTGATAGCTGTTGTAGTTATAGTGACAGCTGGTGTAGTTATAGTGATAGCTGGTGTAGTTATAGTGATAGCTGGTGTAGTTATAGTGACAGCTGGTGCAGTTATAGTGATAGCTGGTGCAGTTATAGAGATAGCTGGTGTAGTTATAGTGATAGCTGGTGTAGTTATAGTGACAGCTGGTACAGTTATAGTGACAGCTGGTGCAGTTATAGTGATAGCTGGTGCAGTTATAGTGATAGCTGGTGTAGTTATAGTGATAGCTGGTGCAGTTATAGTGACAGCTGGTGCAGTTATAGTGATAGCTGGTGCAGTTATTGTGATAGCTGGTGTAGTTATAGTGATAGCTGGTGTAGTTATATTGACAGCTGGAGTATAGTGACAGCTGGTGCAGTTATAGTGATAGCTGGTGCAGTTATAGTGATAGCTGGTGTAGTTATAGTGACAGCTGGTGCAGTTATAGTGATAGCTGGTGCAGTTATAGTGATAGCTGGTGTAGTTATAGTGACAGCTGGTGCAGTTATAGTGATAGCTGGTGCAGTTATAGTGACAGCTGGTGCAGTTATAGTGATAGCTGATGTAGTTATAGTGACAGCTGATGCAGTTATAGTGATAGCTGGTGCAGTTATAGTGATAGCTGGTGTAGGTATAGTGACAGCTGGTGCAGTTATAGTGATAGCTGGTGCAGTTATAGTGATAGCTGGTGTAGTTATAGTGATAGCTGGTGCAGTTATAGTGACAGCTGGTGCAGTTATAGTGATAGCTGGTGCAGTTATAGTGATAGCTGGTGTAGTTATAGTGATAGCTGGTGTAGTTATAGTGACAGCTGGAGTATAGTGACAGCTGGTGCAGTTATAGTGATAGCTGGTGCAGTTATAGTGATAGCTGGTGTAGTTATAGTGACAGCTGGTGCAGTTATAGTGATAGCTGGTGCAGTTATAGTGATAGCTGGTGTAGTTATAGTGACAGCTGGTGCAGTTATAGTGATAGCTGGTGCAGTTATAGTGATAGCTGATGTAGTTATAGTGACAGCAGGTGCAGTTATAGTGATAGCTGGTGCAGTTATAGTGATAGCTGGTGTAGGTATAGTGACAGCTGGTGCAGTTATAGTGATAGCTGGTGCAGTTATAGTGATAGCTGGTGTAGTTATAGTGACAGCTGGTGCAGTTATAGTGATAGCTGGTGCAGTTATAGTGATAGCTGGTGTAGTTATAGTGACAGCTGGTGCAGTTATAGTGATAGCTGGTGCAGTTATAGTTACAGCTGGAGTATAGTGACAGCTGGTGCAGTTATAGTGATAGCTGGTGCAGTTATAGTGATAGCTGGTGTAGTTATAGTGACAGCTGGTGCAGTTATAGTGATAGCTGGTGCAGTTATAGTGATAGCTGGTGTAGTTATAGTGATAGCTGGTGCAGTTATAGTGATAGCTGGTGTAGTTATAGTGACAGCTGGTGCAGTTATAGTGATAGCTGGTGCAGTTATAGTGATAGCTGGTGCAGTTATAGTGATAGCTCGTGTAGTTATAGTGACAGCTGGTGCAGTTATAGTGATAGCTGGTGCAGTTATAGTGATAGCTGGTGTAGTTATAGTGACAGCTGGTGCAGTTATAGTGATAGCTGGTGCAGTTATAGTGACATCTGGAGTATAGTGACAGCTGGTGCAGTTATAGTGATAGCTGGTGCAGTTATAGTGATAGCTGGTGTAGTTATAGTGACAGCTGGTGCAGTTATAGTGATAGCTGGTGCAGTTATAGTGATAGCTGGTGTAGTTATAGTGACAGCTGGTGCAGTTATAGTGATAGCTGGTGCAGTTATAGTGACAGCTGGAGTATATTGACAGCTGGTGAAGTTATAGTGATAGCTGGTGCAGTTATAGTGATAGCTGGTGTAGTTATGGTGACAGCTGGTGCAGTTATAGTGATAGCTGGTTCAGTTATAGTGACAGCTGGAGTAGTTATAGTGACAGCTGGTGCAGTTATAGTGATAGCTGGTGTAGTTATAGTGACAGCTGGTGCAGTTATAGTGATAGCTGGTGCAGTTATAGTGACAGCTGGTGTTATAGTGACAGCTGGTGCAGTTATAGTGATAGCTGGTGTAGTTATAATGACAGCTGGTGTAGTTATAGTGACAGCTGGTGTAGTTATAGTGACAGCTGGTGCAGTTATAGTGATAGCTGGTGCAGTTATAGTGACAGCTGGTGCAGTTATAGTGACAGCTGGTGCAGTTATAGTGATAGCTGGTGTAGTTATAGTGACAGCTGGTGCAGTTATAGTGGCAGCTGGTGCAGTTATAGTGATAGCTGGTGTAGTTATAGTGACAGCTGGTGCAGTTATAGTGATAGCTGGTGCAGTTATAGTGACAGCTGGAGTATAGTGACAGCTGGTGAAGTTATAGTGATAGCTGGTGCAGTTATAGTGATAGCTGGTGTAGTTATAGTGACAGCTGGTGCAGTTATAGTGATAGCTGGTGCAGTTATAGTGACAGCTGGAGTAGTTATAGTGACAGCTGGTGCAGTTATAGTGATAGCTGGTGTAGTTATAGTGACAGCTGGTGCAGTTATAGTGATAGCTGGTGTAGTTATAGTGACAGCTGGTGCAGTTATAGTGATAGCTGGTGCAGTTATAGTGACAGCTGGTGTTATAGTGACAGCTGGTGCAGTTATAGTGATAGCTGGTGCAGTTATAGTGACAGCTGGTGCAGTTATAGTGACAGCTGGTGCAGTTATAGTGATAGCTGGTGTAGTTATAGTGACAGCTGGTGCAGTTATAGTGGCAGCTCGTGCAGTTATAGTGATAGCTGGTGTAGTTATAGTGACAGCTGGTGCAGTTATAGTGACAGCTGGTGCAGTTATAGTGACAGTTGGTGCAGTTATAGTAATAGTTGGTGTAGTTATAGTGACAGCTGGAATAATTATAGTGACAGCTGGTGCAGTTATAGTGATAGCTGGAGTAATTATAGTGACAGCTGGTGCAGTTATAGTGATAGCTGGAGTAATTATAGTGACAGCAGGTGCAGTTATAGTGGCAGCTGGAGTAATTATAGTGATAGCTGGTGCAGTTATAGTGACAGCTGGAGTAATTATAGTGACAGCTGGTGCAGTTATAGTGATAGCTGGTGCAGTTATAGTGACAGCTGGTGTAGTTATAGTGATAGCTGGTGCAGTTATAGTGATAGCTGGTGTAGTTATAGTGATAGCTGGTGCAGTTATAGTGACAGCTGGTGTAGTTATAGTGATAGCTGGTGTAGTTATAGTGACAGCTGGTGTAGTTATAGTGACAGTTGGTGTATAGTAGCAGCTGCTGAAGTTATAGTAACAGCTGGTGTAGTTATAATGACAGCTGATGTAGTTATAGTAACAGTTGGTGTAGTTATAGTAAGAACTGTTGTAGTTATAGTAACAGCTGGTGTGGTTATATTGACAGCTGATGTAGTAATAATAACAGCTGGTGAAGTTATAGTAACAGTTGATGTAGTTATAGTAACAGCTGGTGTTGTTTTAGTAACAGCTGGTGTAGTCATAGTAACAGCTGGTGTTGTTTTAGTAACAGCTGGTGAAGTCAGAATCCAGACTCAAATTACCACCCAATAAGAGTGACCTTAATTGTAGGCAAAGTATATATATGTTGTGCCGAATAGGTAAAAGTTCCGCGGCCCAAGACAGTTCAACTGCCTCCCATCATACATAAGGGGGATTACCAGTAGACCCCTGGCAGTCTTCAAGAAGACACTGAAAGTATTTCTTCAGTCATAGAGTAGTCAGGAAGTGGAATAGTCTATCAAATGAGGTAGTGGAGGCAGGAACCATACATAGCTTGAAGATGAGGTATGATAAAGCTCATGGAGCAGGGAGAGAGAGCACCTTGTAGCGTTCAGTGAAGAGGCAGGGCCAGGAGCTGAGTCTCGACCCCTGCAACCACAATCAGGTGAGTACAATTAGGTGAGTACACACACACACACACACACACACACACACACACACACACACACACACACACACACACACACACACACACACACACACACACACACACACACCTACACACACACACATTTTTACACATTTTCACGCATTTTCTTGGACTGCAAGAAGGCCTTCAACACAGTTCCTCACAAGAGATTAGTACAGAAGTTAGAGGAACAGGCACGTATAACAGGAAGAGCACTGCAGTGGATCAGAGAATACCTAACAGGGAGGCAACAGCGAGTCATGGTCCGTGATGAGGTATCACAGTGGGCGCCAGTGACGAGAGGGGTCCCACAGGGGTCAGTCCTGGGACCAGTGCTGTTCTTGGTATATGTGAAAGACATGACGTAAGGGATAGACTCAGAAGTGTCCATGTTTGCAGATGATGTGAAGTTAATGAGGAGAATTAAATCAGACGCGGACCAGACAGGTCTACAAAGAGACCTGGACAGGCTGGATGTGTGGTCCAGAAAATGGCTCCTAGAATTTAACCCAGCCAAATGCAAAGTCATGAAGATCGGAGGAGGGCAAAGAAGACTGCAGACAGAGTATAGGCTAAGTGGCCAAAGGCTGCAAACCTCACTCAAGGAGAAAGCTCTAGGAGTGAGTATAATACCGAGTACATCGCCAGAAGCACACATTAACCTGAGAATAGCGTTCCGGTACCTCAGTAAGGAATCGTTCAAGACTTTATGCACTGTGTACGTCAGGCCCATACTGGA
>NC_091293.1:69762100-69772100 GCF_038502225.1 Cherax quadricarinatus | reverse complement strand
ACAAAATCAGAACGACAGCAGCTGAGGGAGAGGACAAAAAAGCGAAAGGAGCTAGGAAAAGAGACAAGGAGGGAACCAGCAGAGGTCTGTCAGAGCAGGACAGAACAGCAAGGGCAAGCACACACACAACTACTCTCAGAACCATACAACCTATCACACCATCCCAACACACCCTACAATCCATACCCACAGCCTCCACCCAACACCAAGCTATAGAACCCCACAGTATGCCACCAGGTCTCCCACCCTCACAGGCCCCCCAAACCACAGTGTTGGAAAGGAAACTGAAGGTATGGTACACAAACGCTGATGGAATAACAAATAAGTGGGAGGAGTGGCAAGAAAGAGTCAAAGAAGCATCACCGGACATCATAGCTCTCACAGAAACCAAGCTTACAGGTATGATAACAGATGCCATCTTTCCAACGGGATACCAAATCCTGAGGAAAGACAGAGGGAACAGGGGGGGTGGAGGAGTGGCGTTGCTGATCAAAAATCGCTGGAATTTTGATGAGCTGGAGAGAGAAGATAGCGGAGAAGAAAGTGATTACATAGTGGGAACACTTCACTCTGGAGGTCCCAAGGTGGTAATAGCAGTGATGTATAACCCACCACAGAACAGCAGGAGGCCAAGGCAAGAGTACGACGAGAGCAATAGAGCGATGGTTGACACACTAGCTAGAGTGGCCAGAAGAGCTCATGCATGCAGGGCAAAGCTCCTGATCATGGGTGACTTTAACCACAAGGAGATAGATTGGGAGAACTTGGACCCACATGGGGGCCAAGATACTTGGAGGGCTAAGATGATGGAGGTGGTACTGGAGAACTTCATGTACCAACACGTAAGGGACACTACAAGAGAGAGAGGAGAGGATGAACCAGCAAGGCTGGACTTAGTATTCACCTTCAGTAGTGCAGATATCGAGGACATCACATATGAAAGACCCCTTGGGGCCAGTGACCATGTGGTTGTAAGCTTCGAATACACAGTAGAGCTACAAGTGGAGGGAGAAGCAGGAAGGCCAGGACGAATGAAGCCAAACTACAAGAAAGGGGACTACACAGGAATGAGGAACTACCTGAACGGGGTTCAGTGGGACAGAGAACTGGCAGGGAAACCAGTTAATGAGATGATGGAATATGTAGCAATAAAATGCAAGGAGGCTGAGGAGAGGTTTGTACCCAAGGGTAACAGGAGTAATGAAAAAGCCAGGATGAGCCCATGGTTTACCCAAAGGTGCAGGGAGGCAAAAACCAAGTGTGCTAGGGAATGGAAGAAATATAGAAGGCAAAGGACCCAGGAGAATAAGGAGAACAGTCGTAGAGCCAGAAATGAATATGCACAGATAAGAAGGGAGGCCCAAAGACAATATGAAAATGACATAGCAGCGAAAGCCAAATCTGACCCGAAACTGTTGTACAGCCACATCAGGAGGAAAACAACAGTCAAGGACCAGGTAATCAGGCTAAGGAAGGAAGGAGGAGAGACAACAGGAAATGACCGGGAAGTATGTGAAGAACTCAACAAGAGATTCAAAGAAGTGTTCACAGAGGAGACAGAAGGGACTCCAGAAAGACGGAGAGGTGGGGCACACCACCAAGTGCTGGACACAGTGCACACAACCGAGGAAGAAGTGAAGAGGCTTCTGAGTGAGCTAGATACCTCAAAGGCAATGGGGCCAGATAACATCTCCCCATGGGTATTGAGAGAGGGAGCAGAGGCGCTATGTGTACCCCTAACAACAATATTCAATACATCTATCGAAACAGGGAGATTGCCTGAGGCATGGAAGACAGCAAATGTAGTCCCAATCTTTAAAAAAGGAGACAGACATGAAGCATTAAACTACAGACCAGTGTCACTGACATGTATAGTATGCAAAATCATGGAGAAGATTATCAGGAGAAGAGTGGTGGAACACCTAGAAAGGAATGATCTCATCAACAGCAGCCAGCATGGTTTCAGGGACGGGAAATCCTGTGTCACAAACCTACTGGAGTTCTATGACATGGTGACAGCAGTAAGACAAGAGAGAGAGGGGTGGGTGGATTGCATTTTCTTGGACTGCAAGAAGGCGTTTGACACAGTTCCACACAAGAGATTGGTGCAAAAACTGGAGGACCAAGCAGGGATAACAGGGAAGGCACTACAATGGATCAGGGAATACTTGTCAGGAAGACAGCAGCGAGTCATGGTACGTGGCGAGGTGTCAGAGTGGGCACCTGTGACCAGCGGGGTCCCGCAGGGGTCAGTCCTAGGACCAGTGCTGTTTCTGGTATTTGTGAACGACATGACGGAAGGAATAGACTCTGAGGTGTCCCTGTTTGCAGATGACGTGAAGTTGATGAGAAGAATACACTCGATCGAAGACCAGGCAGAACTACAAAGGGATCTGGACAGGCTGCAGAACTGGTCCAGCAATTGGCTCCTGGAGTTCAATCCCACCAAGTGCAAAGTCATGAAGATTGGGGAAGGGCAAAGAAGGCCGCAAACGGAGTACAGTCTAGGGGGTCAGAGACTACAAACCTCACTCAAGGAAAAAGATCTTGGGGTGAGTATAACACCAGGCACATCTCCTGAAGCGCACATCAACCAAATAACTGCTGCAGCATATGGGCGCCTAGCAAACCTCAGAACAGCATTCCGACATCTTAATAAGGAATCGTTCAGGACCCTGTACACCGTATACGTTAGGCCCATATTGGAGTATGCGGCACCAGTTTGGAACCCACACCTAGCCAAGCACGTAAAGAAACTAGAGAAAGTGCAAAGGTTTGCAACAAGACTAGTCCCAGAGCTAAGAGGTATGTCCTACGAGGAGAGGTTAAGGGAAATCAACCTGACGACACTGGAGGACAGGAGAGATAGGGGGGACATGATAACGACATACAAAATACTGAGAGGAATTGACAAGGTGGACAAAAACAGGATGTTCCAGAGATTGGACACAGTAACAAGGGGACACAGTTGGAAGCTAAAGACACAGATGAATCACAGGGATGTTAGGAAGTATTTCTTCAGCCACAGAGTAGTCAGTAAGTGGAATAGTTTGGGAAGCGATGTAGTGGAGGCAGGATCCATACATAGCTTTAAGCAGAGGTACGATAAAGCTCACGGCTCAGGGAGAGTGACCTAGTAGCGATCAGTGAAGAGGCGGGGCCAGGAGCTCGGACTCGACCCCCGCAACCTCAACTAGGTGAGTACAACTAGGTGAGTACACACACACACACACACACACACACACACACACACACACACACACACACGCATACACATACACACACAAAGGGATCTGGACAGGCTGCAGACCTGGTCCAGCAATTGGCTCCTGGAGTTCAATCCCACCAAGTGCAAAGTCATGAAGATTGGGGAAGGGCAAAGAAGGCCGCAGACGGAGTACAGTCTAGGGGGTCAGAGACTACAAACCTCACTCAAGGATCTTGGGGTGAGTATAACACCAGGCACATCTCCTGAAGAGCACATCAACCAAATAACTGCTGCAGCATATGGGCGCCTAGAAAACCTCAGAACAGCATTCCGACATCTTAATAAGGAATCATTCAGGACCCTGTACACCGTGTACGTTAGGCCCATATTGGAGTATGCGGCACCAGTTTGGAACCCACACCTAGCCAAGCACGTGAAGAAACTAGAGAAAGTGCAAAGGTTTGCAACAAGACTAGTCCCAGAGCTAAGAGGTATGTCCTACGAGGAGAGGTTAAGGGAAATCAACCTGACGACACTGGAGGACAGGAGAGATAGGGGGGACATGATAACGACATACAAAATACTGAGAGGAATTGACAAGGTGGACAAAGACAGGATGTTCCAGAGATTGGACACAGTAACAAGGGGACACAGTTGGAAGCTGAAGACACAGATGAATCACAGGGATGTTAGGAAGTATTTCTTCAGCCACAGAGTAGTCAGTAAGTGGAATAGTTTGGGAAGCGATGTAGTGGAGGCAGGATCCATACATAGCTTTAAGCAGAGGTATGATAAAGCTCACGGCTCAGGGAGAGTGACCTAGTAGCGATCAGTGAAGAGGCGGGGCCAGGAGCTCGGACTCGACCCCCGCAACCTCAACTAGGTGAGTACAACACATACACAACATACACACACACACACACACACAACACACACAACACACACACAACACACACACAACACACACACACACACACACACACACACACACACACACACACACACACACACACACACACACACACACACACACACACACACACACAACATACACACACAACACACACACACACACACTCATTGCCAGACTCACACATACACTCCCCCCACCCTCCCCCACCGACATCTCACTCCTTCACCTGATCCCTCCCCTCCCTCTTTCACCCTCCCCTTCCCCACCTCTCCCTCCTTCCCCCTCTCCCTCTCCCACTCACCCACTTGCTTCTCCCTCCTTCCCACCCCCTCCCCACTACTGTCCCACATAGCCACAGTTCCTCCTCTACCTCCCCCCCACACTATTACATACACAATACTAACCTAACATACAGAATTACATAGGTTTCCCACTCTGGGGCAATCAGGATAAAACAAAAATGGGTTGCCAGAGAGCAACAAGAAAAAACAAGGGACAGGTGGAGGAAACTGCAAAGGAAGATTGGACAGCAGAGCTCACAAAAAGGGAACATGAATGGGAAAAGAAACTAGAAGAACTTAGCTTGAGAATGGAAGAGAGGATAGACATGGAAAGCAGGAAGTGGGAGGTGCAAGTCAAAGCAGCAGAGGCCAGGATACTTAGTTTAGAAGAGGAACTGAAAAATCTGAAACAGCCTAAAGAACTAAAGAACATTTTGGAATTGACAACAGAGACTGCTACCTCAGTCACAAATAAGGGGACTGTAGGGAAAGAAGGAGCAAAACTGCATGTTGAAGCTCAATCAGTGGAGACTGTAGTAAATGAAAGAGCTAAGCTATATGTGGAGGCCCTATGCAGTGGGAGTATGAAAGGGTGAGGTCAGTCTTTGTGTATGGGCTCCAGGAAGTTGAAGGGGAAACATATGAAGCAAGAAAACAAGGGAAAAAAAAGCAATTGAAAGCATCATGAAAGCATAGGAGAAGACGACATGACCCAGCTGGAAAATTTTCGGAGAATAGGGGGGTTTGTAAAAAAAAAGAACCCGGCCAGTGAGTGACCTTCAAGACAGAATCGACTCGGAACAGGATCCTGCAGGAGAAAGCACGATTAAGGGACATGCCGGCATTAAGGAAGGTGTATCTCAACCGCGACAGAACACAAGCAGAAAGGCAGAAACTGAGAGAGATGGTACAAAGGCGAAAGAAGGAAAGAGAGGGGATGGAGAAGACAGACAGGAGATCCCAGACCCAGGAAGAAGATCAAATACAGCCTCCCTCACAACTTCCTATAGAAGCCTCCCAACCAGGTCAACCCCAGTGCAACCAAACACTCTAAACCAAAACACCCATGCCACATCCAATGCCCCCACCCACTGCATTACAAACTCCACCCCCACAGCAACCACCCATAGTTCCTTATCAGGTCTCCCACTTCCCCAACCCCAATACACCTCCCAGACCACAATCTTAGAAAAGAAGTTGAAGGTGTGGTATACAAATGCAGATGGAATAACAAATAAGTATGAGGAGTGGCACGAAAGAATCAAGGAGACATCCCCAGACATAATAGCACTCACAGAAACAAAACTCACCAGAATAATAACAGATTCAATCTTTCCATCCGGATATCAAATCCTCAGGAAAGACAGAGGGAGGAGAGGGGTAGGAGGAGTTGCACTGCTCATTAAAAACCAGTGGGGGTTTGAGAAAATTGAAGGAATGGACGGCACGGGCGAAAGGGACTACTTAGTAGGAACAATCCAGTCTGAGGGACATAAGGTGATAATTGCAGTAATGTACAACCCACCACAGAACTGCAGGAGGCCAAGAGAAGAATACGATGAGAGCAACAGAGCAATGGTCGACACACTAGCCGAGGTGGCCAGGGGAGCACACATGGGGGGAGCAAAGGTACTAGTTATGGGTGATTTCAATCACAAGGAGATTGACTGGGAAAACCTGGAGCCCATGGGGGTCCTGAAACATGGAGAGCCAAGATGATGCATGTGGTACTGGAAAACCTCATGCATCAACATGTTAGAGACACTACCAGAGAGAGAGGAGAGGATGAACCAGCAAGACTGGACCTTGTATTCACCTTGAGTAGTTCTGACATCGAGGATATCATGTATGAAAGGCCCCTGGGAGCTAGTGATCATGTGGTTCTGTGCTTCGACTACATAGTTGAGCTCCAAGTGGAGAGAGCAGCAGGAATAGGGTGGGAAAAACCAAACTACAAAAGGGGGAAGTACTCAGGCTTGAGGAACTTTTTTCAAGACATTCAGTGGGAGAGGGAACTGACAGGAAAACCAGTACAAGAAATGATGGACTATGTCGCAACAAAATGCAAGGAGGCAGAGGAGAGGTTTGTTCCCAAGGGAAACAGAAATAATGGGAAGAACAGAACGAGTTCTTGGTTCACCCAAAGGTGTAGGGAGGCAAAAACTAGGTGTACTAGAGAATGGAAAAGGTACAGAAGACAGAGAACTCAGGAAAATAAAGAGATTAGCCGAAGAGCCAGAAACGAATATGCACAGATAAGAAGGGAGGCTCAGCGGCAATACGAAAATGACATAGCATCGAAAGTCAAGACTGAACTGAAGCTGTTGTACAGCCACATCAGGAGGAAAACAACAGTCAAGGACCAGGTAATCAGACTGAGGAAGGGTGATGGGGAATTTACAAGAAACGACCGGGAGGTATGTCTGGAGCTCAACACGAGATTTAAAGAAGAATTTACAGTGGAAAGCAGTAGGACTCCAGGAAATCAGAGCAGGGGGGTGCACCAGCAAGTGCTGGATGAGGTACATATAACCAAGGAGGAGGTGAAGAAGCTGCTATGCGAACTTGACACCTCAAAGGCGGTGGGACCAGACAACATCTCTCCGTGGGTCCTTAAAGAGGGAGCAGAGATATTGTGTGTACCATTAACAAAGATCTTCAACATATCATTTGAAACTGGGCAACTCTCCGAGGAATGGAAGATGGCAAATGTAGTCCCAATTTTTAAAAAGGGAGACAGACATGAGGCACTAAACTACAGACCTGTATCACTAACGTGTATAGTATGCAAGGTCATGGATAAGATCATCAGGAGGAGAGTGGTGGAGCACCTGGAAAGAAACAAGTGTATAATTGACAACCAGCATGGTTTCAGGGAGGGAAAATCCTGTGTCACAAACCTACTAGAGTTTTATGACAAGGTGACATAAGTAAGACAGGAGAGAGAGGGGTGGATCGACTGCATTTTTTTGGACTGCAAGAAGGCCTTCGACACAGTTCCTCACAAGAGGTTACTGCAAAAGCTAGAGGATCAGGCACACATAACAGGAAAGGCACTGCAATGGATCAGAGAATACCTGACAGGGAGGCAACAACGAGTCATGGTATGTGACGAGGTGTCAGAGTGGGCGCCTGTGACAAGCGGGGTTCCTCAGGGGTCAGTCCTAGGACCTGTGCTGTTCTTGGTATATGTGAATGACATAACGGAAGGGATAGACTCAGAAGTGTCCTTGTTTGCGGATGATGTGAAGTTAATGAGAAGAATCAAATCGGATGAGGATCAGGCAGGACTACAAAGAGACCTGGACAGGCTACAAGCCTGGACCAGCAACTGGCTTCTTGAGTTTAACCCTGCCAAATGCAAAGTCATGAAGATTGGGGAAGGGCAAAGAAGACCGCAGACACAATATAGTTTAGATGACCAAAGTCTGCAAACCTCACTCAAGGAAAAAGATCTGGGGGTGAGTATAACACCGAGCATATCTCCTGAGGCGCACATCAATCAGATAACTGCTGCAGCATACGGGCGCCTGGCAAACCTACGGATAGCGTTCCGATACCTCAGTAAGGATTCGTTCAAGACTCTGTATACCATTTACGTCAGGCCCATGCTGGAGTATGCAGCACCAGTTTGGAATCCACACATAGTCAAGCACGTCAAGAAATTAGAGAAAGTGCAAAGGTTTGCAACAAGACTAGTCCCAGAGCTACGGGGATTGTCCTACGAAGAAAGGTTGAGGGAAATCAGCCTGACGACACTGGAGGCCAGGAGGGTCAGCGGAGACATGATAACGACATATAAAATACTGCGCGGAATAGACGAGGTGGACTAAGACGGGATGTTCCAGAGATGGGACACAGACACAAGAGGTCACAATTGGAAGTTGAAGACTCAGATGAATCAAAGGGATGTTAGGAAGTATTTCTTCAGTCATAGAGTAGTCAAGCCGTGGAATAGCCTAGAAAGTGAAGTAGTGGAGGCGGGAACCATACATAGTTTTAAGGCGAGGTATGATAAAGCTCATGGAGCAGGGAGAGAGAGGACCTAGTAGCAATCAGTGAAGAGGCGGGGCCAGGAGCTGTGACTCGACCCCTGCAACCACAAATAGGTGAGTACACACACACATATACACACACACGCACCTACACACACACACATACACACACACACACACACACACACACACACACACACACACACACACACACACACACACACACACACACACACACACACACACATACACACACACACACACACACACACACACACACACACACACACCTACACACACACACACACACACCTACACACACACCTACACACACACACCTACACACACACACACACACACACACACACACACACACACACACACACACACACACACACACACACACACACACACACACACACCTACACACACACCTACACACACACACACACACACACACACACACACACACACACACACACACACACACACACACACACACACACACTGGTAATAGCAGTGATGTATAACCCACCACAGAACAGCAGGAGGCCAAGGCAAGAGTACGACGAGAGCAATAGAGCGATGGTTGACACACTGGCTAGAGTGGCCAGAAGAGCTCATGCATGCAGGGCAAAGCTCCTGATCATGGGTGACTTTAACCACAAGGAGATCGATTGGGAGAACTTGGACCCACATGGGGGCCAAGATACATGGAGGGCTAAGATGATGGAGGTGGTACTGGAAAACTTCATGTGCCAACACGTAAGGGACACTACAAGAGAGAGAGGAGAGGATGAACCAGTAAGGCTGGACTTAGTATTCACCTTGAGTAGTGCAGATATCGAGGACATCACATATGAAAGACCCCTTGGGGCCAGTGACCATGTGGTTTTAAGCTTCGAATACGCAGTAGAGCTACAAGTGGAGGGAGAAGCAGGAAGGCCAGGACGAATGAAGCCGAACTACAAGAAAGGGGACTACACAGGAATGAGGAACTACCTGAACGGGGTTCAGTGGGACAGAGAACTGGCAGGGAAGCCAGTTAATGAGATGATGGAATATGTAGCAACAAAATGCAAGGAGGCTGAGGAGAGGTTTGTACCCAAGGGTAACAGGAATAATGAAAAAGCCAGGGTGAGCCCATGGTTTACCCAAAGGTGCAGGGAGGCAAAAACCAAGTGTGCTAGGGAATGGAAGAAATATAGAAGGCAAAGGACGCAGGAGAATAAGGAGAACAGTCGTAGAGCCAGAAACGAATATGCACAGATAAGAAGGGAGGCCCAAAGACAATATGAAAATGACATAGCAGCGATAGCCAAATCTGACCCGAAACTGTTGTACAGCCACATCAGGAGGAAAACAACAGTCAAGGACCAGGTAATCAGGCTAAGGAAGGAAGGAGGAGAGACAACAAGAAATGACCGTGAAGTATGTGAAGAACTCAACAAGAGATTCAAAGAAGTGTTCACAGAGGAAACAGAAGGGACTCCAGAAAGACGGAGAGGTGGGGCACACCACCAAGTGCTGGACACAGTGCACACAACCGAGGAAGAAGTGAAGAGGCTTCTGAGTGAGCTAGATACCTCAAAGGCAATGGGGC
>NC_091293.1:69749600-69757100 GCF_038502225.1 Cherax quadricarinatus | reverse complement strand
GGCGGGAGCAAGGTGAGTGCAAGGTGGGTGCAAGGTGGGTGCAAGGTGGGCGCAAGGTGGGCGCAAGGTGGGTGCAAGGTGGGAGTAAGGCGGGAGCAAGGCGGGAGCAAGGTGGGTGCAAGGTGGGTGCAAGGTGGGTGTAAGGTGGGCGCAAGGTGGGTGCAAGGTGGGTGCAAGGTGGGTGTAAGGCGAGAGCAAGGTGGGTGCAAGGTGGGTGTAAGGTGGGCGCAAGGTGGGTGCAAGGTGGGTGCAAGGTGGGTGTAAGGTGGGAGCAAGGTGGGTGCAAGGTGGGCGCAAGGTGGGTACAAGGTGGGTGCAGGGTGGGCGCAAGGTGGGTGCAAGGTGGGTGCAAGGTGGGAGCAATGCGGGAGCAAGGTGGGTGCAAGGTGGGTGCAAGGTGGGCGCAAGGTGGGTGCAAGGTGGGCGGAAGGTGGGTGCAAGGTGGGCGCAAGGTGGGTGCAAGGTGGGTGCAAGGTGGGTGCAAGGTGGGTGCAAGGTGGGTGTAAGGCGGGAGCAAGGTGGGTGCAAGGTGGGTGCAAGGTGGGTGCAAGGTGGGTGCAAGGTGGGCGCAAGGTTGGTGCAAGGTGGGTGCAAGGTGGGTGCAAGGTGGGTGCAAGGTGGGTGCAAGGTGGGTGCAAGGTGGGTGTAAGGTGGGCGCAAGGTGGGTGCAAGGTGAGTGCAAGGTGGGTTTCAAGGTGGGTGCAAGGTGGATGTAAGGCGGGAGCAAGGTGGGTACAAAGTGGGCGCAAGGTGGGTGCAAGGTGGGCGCAAGGTAGGCGCAAGGTAGGCGCAAAGTGGGCGCAAGGTGGGTGCAAGGTGGGCGCAAGGTAGGCGCAAGGTGGGTGCAGGGTGGGTGCAAGGTGGGTGCAAGGTGGGTGCAGGGTGGGCGCAAGGTAGGTGCAAGGTGGGTGCAAGGTGGGTGCAAGGTGGGTGCAAGGTGGGTGCAAGGTAGGCGCAAGGTAGGCGCAAGGTGGGCGCAAGGTGGGTGCAAGGTGGGTGTAAGGCGGGAGCAAGGTGGGTGCAAGGTGGGCGCAAGGTGGGTGCAAGGTGGGTGCAAGGTGGGTGCAAGGTGGGTGCAAGGCGGGAGCAAGGTGGGTACAAAGTGGGCGCAAGGTGGGTGCAAGGTGGGCGCAAGGTAGGTGCAAGGTGGGTGCAGGGTGGGTGCAAGGTGGGTGCAAGGTGGGTGCGTGGTGGGCGCAAGGTGGGTGCAAGGTGGGTGTAAGGTTAGGATCAGTGTTCTGACTTCACTGTTTGGTACTTGTTAGAATCAGTGTTCTGACGTTATTAATCTTCGTGATACACAGATGTTCGGGATGCCACACCTGAGATGGCTTTATGACTTTTTTTACGGACTGGATCAGTTGTTATTAATTCCACGTCATCTCCTGGAAGGTCGCTAAGTATCCTTGGCCTTGGAGACTCAACTTTGTGTATTTAGTGTCTCACTTCTTGTTGCAAGGTCATCCTATGTGTCCTGTGTGGGGATTCACCAACCACATAGTTGGCGGTGTTGATAGGCTTGGCTGGGTTTTTCCTGTCGGTTTGCTACGGTGCAGCTGGTGTTTCGTGAAGTCGTCTAGCCTGGCGTTGATGGCTTCTGTAGTCTGTAACATACGCAGGTCCTCCATTCTGACGCTGTCGTTAAGCTGGGTATTTGAGACAAAGCGGAAGGCTTTGTTCCGGACTTTTTTTTTTACAGGTTCTGCAAATTGGTTTCCTCTGTTAATGACAGGGGTGAAAATGGATTTTCGAGCAATGGGCGGATCATCATCCTGTAGAGATGCTTTTTACCAAGGGCTGGGGAGAAAGAAGAAAAAAAATTAAGGCATCTTAAAGGCACCTCTTCACGATATGTCAATTAAATTTAAAAATACATAAAATCAAATAGTTTTATCTTTTAGGATTACAGAGAATTTTAAATAGAATAGAACAGAACTGCAAAATAAGAATTGAAAAAATTTTAAACTCGCGTTTTTAAGGCGTTATTAACTTAAACGAATCTAGCGAGTCATCGAGAGACGAGTTTATGTCAGAACCGGTGGTTGTTAGCTAGTGTTGTTGTCTTCCACTGTGTCTGTAACTTCCTCCAAGGCTTTCCTTTATAAGCTTAAAACGCTTTATTCAGTCGCATTCAGTTTTTCAATTCTCTTGAACAATACCCGAGGAAAGGTTGGTGCAACACTTGACACATGCAGTGATCGCTCCTTATTCTCGAAATTGATTTCCATTTAATAACATTAGAAAGCCTCTTGTGATTAGCATCAAAATTTTGTAATAATGTTAGTGGAGTTACCGACAATATCTTAGGTTAAAGGACACAAGTGTAACTAATGCGACAGTTTATTGCAACAAAACTTCGTACGTTCACCTAACGCTTCAAAATTTTAACACTGGTATAGCCTACTTAGAAGTATGTGGATGTTACTAGAGTGTGTAGGTGTCAGTTTACTACCTTTAATCTAGAAACGGTGCAATGTTTTGCATTATAAAACTGTCACAAACACTGTCAGAACAAGTGTAGAAGTCTTCAAGAGGAAACTCAATACGTGTCTTCGTCCAGTGGTAGGTCATCCAGGCTGTGATGGATATGTGATCTAGCGGGCCACCAGAAGCAACGGACTAGTTAACCAGGCAATCACCAGACAAGCCTGATCAAAGGTCGGGTTAAGAGAGTAAGAAAACTTTCCTAACCCATCAGTTCTATATACATAAAACCGACAACATACTTTGCATTTAGTTTGATCATCTGTGTGTATTCATAACTGCCAGAAGTATTTGTAACCAAGCTTAAACTTGGCAAAAGCAGCATCAGTCTGGTTATGTTGCAAGTTGCTCCGTAACTATGCTTATTTACGATCTTGATATCATAGTGAGTTATATAAGTACATACGTACGTGTGAAGAAGTCGAAAGAAAGCAGTGGGTTGAGAGGAGATTACTGTAAGTGTAAATACCGTAGATGTAACTACTGTAGATGTAACTATCGTAGGTGTAAACAGCTGTGGGGTATGACCTCAGAATCACCTTAGTAAAGACAGAGACTGGTTGCTGAGACAAGCTTTTACTGGAAGGACGAAGTTTGGCTCTGTGATATACCGTTGAAGAGTTTCGAAAGTTTATCTACTCTCTGAGCCAGGCCATGGGCCAGGCTCGTCTGGTGCTTGCCTGCTCAACACAGGCTGTTGCTGCTGGAGGCCCACTGCCCCACATATTCATCACAGCCTGGTTGATCTGCCACCTGGTGAAGATACTTGTCCAGTTTCCTCTTGAAAGCTTCTACACTGGTTCCAGCAGTGTTTCTGATATCTTCTGGTAAGATGTTGAATAGTCTGGGACCCCGGATGTTGATACAGTATTCCCTTATTGTCCCCACCGCACCCCTGCTCCTCACTGTATTTATTTTACACTTTCTCCCATATCTCTCACTCCAGTATGTTGTTGTGGCAGTGTGCAGATTTGGGACCAAGCCCTCGAGTACCTTCCAGGTTTATATTATCATGTACCTCTCTCTCCTCCGCTCCATTGAATACATGTTCAAGACTTGCAGGTGTTCCCAGTAGTTTAGTTGCTCTACTGGCTCAACGTGAGGCGTAAACAATCTCTGTATTTGTTCAAGTTATAACTTGACCAGACATTTTACACAGCAACAAACAAGCTGGACCACGAACACCTTATTCTGAAGCTTCTCTTTGTCTCCAGCTACAAGAAGAATAAGAAGAAAAAGAGAATATGAAATGACAAGAGAACTGAGGAGAAACATTGAGAGGTTTTCACTTAATTTTTTCCCTCTTCTATTTCTTTCATCTTCCACTTTCTTTTCTCTCTTTTCTCTTACTAGTTCCCTCTTTCTCCCCCTTTACTGATTCTCTCCTCCCCTCTTTGTCTTCCCCTCCCTTCATCTCCCCCTCTTTCACGCCAATCAAGTCCTTATACTTGATTGCCTCCTCCTCCTCCTCCTCCTCCTCCTCCTTCTTCTTCTTCTTCTTCTTCTTCTTCTTCTTCTTCTTCTTCTTCTTCTTCTTCTTCTCCTTCTCCTTCTCCTTCTCCTTCTCCTCCTCCTCCTCCTCCTCCTCCTCCTCCTCCTCCTCCTCCTCCTCCTCCTCCTCCTCAGTGGTATGGAGTGCTCATGCTCCGTCTCTACACTGTTGGTCTTCGAAAATAAGTAAGAAATGTTGTTCCTACCCGGAGTCTAATGCAAGGATCGGGACGCAGCACTACCATTCGTTAAAAGCCAATGGCAGTAAACTCGTCCCAATGATCATTCCTCTTCATTTTTTCCCCCCAATTGTTTGGTGGAACAACGTAAGTCACCATTGTTGAGTGGAACAGCAGAGGAGGAGGAAGGAGGAGCAGGAGGAGAATTAATTCCTGCCCCAACTCATCCCCAGTTCCTGCCCAAACTCACCCCATTTCTTGCCCCCACTCCAGTTCCTGCCCAAACTCACCCCAGTTCCTGCCCCCACTCCAGTTCCTGTCCAGACTCACCCCACTTCTTGCCCCCACTCCAGTTCCTGCCCAAACTCACCCCACTTCTTGCCCCCACTCCAGTTCCTGCCCAAACTCACCCCGGTTCCTGCCCCCACTCCAGTTCCTGCCCAAACTCACCTCATTTCTTGCCCCCACTCCAGTTCCTGCCCAAACTCACCCCACTTCTTGCCCCCACTCCAGTTCCTGCCCAAACTCACCCCACTTCTTGCCCCCACTCCAGTTCCTGCCCAAACTCACCCCGGTTCCTGCCCCCACTCCAGTTCCTGCCCAAACTCACCCCATTTCTTGCCCCCACTCCAGTTCCTGCCCAAACTCACCCCATTTCTTGCCCCCACTCCAGTTCCTGCCCAAACTCACCCCAGTTCTTGCCCCCACTCCAGTTCCTGCCCAAACTCACCCCATTTCTTGCCCCCACACCAGTTCCTGCCCAAACTCACCCCATTTCTTGCCCCCACTCCCGTTCCTGGCCCCACTCCAGTTCCTGCCCAAACTCACCCCATTTCTTGCCCCCACTCCAGTTCCTGCCCAAACTCACCCCAGTTCCTGCCCCCACTCCAGTTCCTGTCCAGACTCACCCCGGTTCCTGCCCCCACTCATCTCAGTTCCTGCCCCCACTCATCCAAGTTCCTGTCTCCACTCACCCCCAATTCCTGCTCCCACTCCAGTTCCTGCCCAAACTCAAACCAGTTCATGCTCCCACTCCAGTCCCTGCCCCACTCGCCTCAGTTCCAGACCACACTCACCCCAGTTCCTGCCCCCACTCACCCAAATTTTTGCCCCCACACCCAAGTTCCTGCCCCACTCACCCCAATTCTTTCCCCACTCCAGTTCCTACCCCCAGTTCCAGTTCATGCCCCCACTCACCACAAATCTTTCCCCACTCCAGTTCCCACCCTCATTCCAGTTCCTGCCCCCACTCACTCCAGTTCCTTTCACAGTCCAGTTCTTACCCCCATTCCAGTTCATGCCCCCACTCATCCCAGTTCCTGCCCCCACTCACCCTAGTTTCTGTCCCCACTTATTCCAGTTCCTGCCCCCCACTCATCAAGGTTCTTGCCCCCACCCATCCCAGTTCCTTCCCCCACTCATCCCAGTTCCTGCCCCACTCACTCCAGTTCCTGCTCCCACTCACCTCTGTTCCAGCACCTCCCTCACCCATTCCCTTTCATCCCTCCCATTCGTCCCACTCAGGAAGCGCCACGGCCACCAGTCGGAGCTGTCAGCACCACCAGGCAGTGCTGTCAGCACCACGAGCTAATGCTGTCAGCACCACCAACCAGCGCTGTTAGCACTACCAGCCAGCGTTGTCAGCACCACCAGCCAGTGCTGTCAACACCACCAGTCGAAGCTGTCAATGCCAGCCGCCAGCACTGTCAGCACCATGGGCCAGTGCTGTCAGCATCACCAGCCAGTGCTGTCAGCACCACCAGCTAGGACTGTCAGCACAACCAGCTAGCGCTGTCATCACCAACAGTAGGCGCTATGAACACCACCAACCAGCGCTGCCAGCACCACCAGCCAGCACTGTTAGCACCACTAGCCAGTTCTGTTAGCACCACGAGCTAGTGCTGTCAGCATCACCAGCCAGCGCTGTCAGCACCAGTTAGCGCAATCAGAGCCATTAACCAGTGTTATCAGCACCAGTTAGTGCAATCAGAACCACTAGCCAGTACTGTCAGCACCATCAGCCAGCTCCGTCAGCACCACTAACCAGTGCTGTCAGGACCACCATCCAGCGCTGTCAGCACCATCACTACTTACGTGCTGCTGTTCCTTCCAATATTCCACCTGATGGTGATAGCGAGACTCTCTAGTCAAGAGACACTGATCAACACATTTATGTATTAAGGAGTGGCTGCTCCATTTCCAGTACAGAGACAAGTAACTTGTGGTGGTAAACAGGTGGCAAGGTGTGAGTGGGTAGTAGCAGCAGGACAGGTGTGGTGAGACAGGCTGCTATAAGCTTCGGTAACTGTCGACAAATTGGTTTAGAAAACGTTTCTGTCCCGGGACCGAACGTTTTCTAATATATACTAGTGTTCGCTCACGCGTCTTTTTAACCCGAGATTTGAGAGTGACCTGTCAGAAGTGAAGTAATGTATTGAAATTAACATCTCTGATAATCTCAGGAGGTTGGACAGATGAAGGTGTTAATGTTGTTTTGCCAAGGTTCTGGATATTCTGTAGCTACCTGATCGCTGTGGTGTGGCGTTGAATGTAGCTACCTGATCACCGTGGTGTGGCGTTGGATGTAGCTACCTGATCGCTGTGGTGTGGCGTTGAATGTAGCTATCGTTGGATGTGCTGCTTGGCTAGCTACCTGAACCGGAGTCAACGCAAATCGTTACCTGATCTCGGCGTTGGATGTATGAAGGTGTTAATGTTGTTTTGCCAAGGTTCTGGATATTCTGTAGCTACCTGATCGCTGTGGTGTGGCGTTGAATGTAGCTACCTGATCACCGTGATGTGGCGTTGAATGTAGCTATCATTGCTGCTTCTAGGAACCGGAGTCAACGCAAATCGTTTTCGGGAATTATTAGTTTAACTTCATCGAATTTCACGTGTCCTTTTGCTGCCTATTGTTGTATGCAGGTGTTTCCTCTGCTTGCCTTGAGTCGCAACCTTGATGTTTCCTCTGCTTACCTTGAGTCGCAACCTTGATGTTTCCTCTGCTTACCTTGAGTCGCAACCTTGATGTTTCCTCTGCTTACCTTGAGTCGCAACCTTGATGTTTCCTCTGCTTACCTTGAGTCGCAACCTTGATGTTTCCTCTGCTTACCTTGAGTCGCAACCTTGATGTTTCCTCTGCTTACCTTGAGTCGCAACCTCTGCAAGGTATGATGCATTCTCCAGCCTTGTTACTGTGTTTTTTGTTTTTTCTTATTTTTTTTCATGAAGATTTTGATAAAGGACGAGGCGTTGGTGGCTCTTTTCATGTGTCCGTCTGTCTTTTACAACGATACATTAGAAGCCACGTTACTCACTGGTAAAGCCATGAATTGGTAAGCGATTC
>NC_091293.1:69689600-69744600 GCF_038502225.1 Cherax quadricarinatus | reverse complement strand
CTGCTGATGTTGCTGCTGATGTTGCTGCTGATGTTGCTGCTGATGTTACTGCTGATGTTGCTGCTGATGATACTGCTGATGTTGCTGCTGATGTTGCTGCTGATGTTGCTGCTGATGTTGCTGCTGATGTTACTGCTGATGTTGCTGCTGATGTTGCTGCTGATGTTGCTGCTGATGTTGCTGCTGATGTTGCTGCTGATGTTGCTGCTGATGTTGCTGCTGATGTTGCTGCTGATGTTGCTGCTGATGTTGCTGCTGATGTTGCTGCTGATGTTGCTGCTGATGTTACTGCTGATGTTGCTGCTGATGTTGCTGCTGATGTTGCTGCTGATGTTGCTGCTGATGTTGCTGCTGCTGTTACTGCTGATGTTACTGCTGATGTTGCTGCTGATGTTACTGCTGATGTTGCTGCTGATGTTACTGCTGATGTTGCTGCTGATGTTGCTGCTGATGTTGCTGCTGATGTTGCTGCTGATGTTACTGCTGATGTTACTGCTGCTGTTGCTGCTGCTGTTACTGCTGCTGTTACTGCTGCTGTTGCTGCTGATGTTGCTGCTGATGTTACTGCTGCTGTTACTGCTGCTGTTGCTGCTGATGTTGCTGCTGATGTTGCTGCTGATGTTGCTGCTGCTGATGTTGCTGCTGATGTTGCTGCTGCTGTTACTGCTGCTGTTGCTGCTGCTGTTGCTGCTGATGTTGCTGCTGATGTTGCTGCTGATGTTGCTGCTGCTGATGTTGCTGCTGATGTTGCTGCTGCTGTTACTGCTGCTGTTACTGCTGCTGTTGCTGCTGATGTTGCTGCTGATGTTGCTGCTGCTGTTACTGCTGCTGTTACTGCTGCTGTTACTGCTGCTGTTGCTGCTGATGTTGCTGCTGATGTTGCTGCTGCTGTTACTGCTGCTGTTACTGCTGCTGTTGCTGCTGATGTTGCTGCTGATGTTGCTGCTGCTGTTACTGCTGCTGTTACTGCTGCTGTTGCTGCTGATGTTGCTGATGATGTTGCTGCTGCTGCTGCTGCTGCTGTTGCTGCTGCTGATGTTGCTGCTGATGTTGCTGCTGATGTTGCTGCTGATGTTGCTGCTGATGTTGCTGCTGATGTTGCTGCTGATGTTGCTGCTGATGTTGCTGCTGATGTTGCTGCTGCTGTTGCTGCTGCTGTTGCTGCTGCTGTTGCTGCTGCTGTTGCTGCTGCTGTTGCTGCTGATGTTGCTGCTGATGTTGCTGCTGATGTTGCTGCTGATGTGATGTTGCTGCTGCTGCTGATTGCTGCTGCTGTTGCTGCTGATGATGCTGCTGATGTTGCTGCTGTTGTTGCTGCTGATATTGCTGCTGATGCTGCTGCTGATGTTGCTGATGATGATGGATGCTGCTGATGTTGCTGCTGATGTTGCTGCTGTTGTTGTTGCTGCTGCTGTTGCTGCTGCTGCTGTTGCTGCTGTTGCTGCTGATACTGCTGCTGATGTTGCTGCTGATGTTGCTGCTGATGTTGCTGCTGCTGTTGCTGCTGCTGTTGCTGCTGATGTTGCTGCTGATGTTGCTGCTGATGTTGCTGCTGATGTTGCTGCTGATGTTGCTGCTGATGTTGCTGCTGATGTTGCTGCTGATGTTGCTGCTGCTGTTGCTGCTGATGTTGCTGCTGCTGTTGCTGCTGATGTTGCTGCTGATGTTGCTGCTGCTGTTGCTGCTGATGTTGCTGCTGCTGTTGCTGCTGCTGTTGCTGCTGCTGTTGCTGCTGATGTTGCTGCTGCTGTTGCTGCTGATGTTGCTGCTGATGTTGCTGCTGCTGGTGCTGCTGCTGCTGTTGCTGCTGATGATGCTGCTGATGTTGCTGATGATGTTGCTGCTGATATTGCTGCTGATGCTGCTGCTGATGTTGCTGCTGATGTTGCTGCTGATGTTGCTGTTGATGTTGCTGCTGATGATGTTGCTGCTGATGTTGCTGCTGATGTTGCTGCTGATGTTGCTGTTGATGTTGCTGCTGCTGATGTTGCTGCTGATGTTGCTGCTGATGTTGCTGCTGATGTTGCTGTTGATGTTGCTGCTGATGTTGCTGCTGATGTTGCTGCTGATGTTGCTGCTGATGTTGCTGTTGCTGTTGATGTTGCTGCTGATGTTGCTGCTGATGTTGCTGCTGATGTTGCTGCTGATGTTGCTGCTGATGTTGCTGCTGATGTTGCTGCTGATGATGCTGCTGCTGTTGCTGCTGATGTTGCTTCTGATGATGCTGCTGCTGTTGCTGCTGATGATGCTGCTGCTGCTGTTGCTGCTGATGTTGCTGCTGATGTTGCTGCTGATGTTGCTGCTGATGATGCTGCTGATGTTGCTGCTGATGTTGCTGCTGATGTTGCTGCTGATGTTGCTGCTGATGTTGCTGCTGATGTTGCTGCTGATGTTGCTGCTGATGTTGCTGTTGATGTTGCTGCTGATGATGCTGCTGATGATGTTGCTGCTGATGATGCTGCTGATGATGTTGCTGCTGATGATGCTGCAGATGTTGCTGCTGATGTTGCTGCTGTTGTTGCTGCTGATGTTGCTGCTGATGTTGCTGCTGATGTTGCTGCTGATGTTGCTGCTGATGTTGCTGCTGCTGATGATGCTGCTGATGTTGCTGCTGATGTTGCTGCTGCTGTTGCTGCTGATGTTGCTGCTGATGTTGCTGCTGATGATGTTGCTGCTGATGTTGCTGCTGATGTTGCTGCTGATGTTGCTGCTGATGTTGCTGCTGATGTTGCTGCTGATGTTGCTGCTGATGTTGCTGCTGATGTTGCTGCTGATGTTGCTGCTGATGTTGCTGCTGATGTTGCTGCTGATGTTGCTGCTGCTGTTGCTGCTGCTGTTGCTGCTGATGCTGCTGCTGATGTTGCTGCTGATGTTGCTGCTGATGTTGCTGCTGATGTTGCTGCTGATGATGCTGCTGATGATGTTGCTGATGATGATGCTGCTGATGATGCTGCTGATGATGATGCTGATGTTGCTTGCTGCTGCTGTTGTTGCTGCTGCTGTTGCTGCTGCTGCTGTGCTGCTGCTGCTGTTGCTGCTGTTGATGTTGCTGCTGATGATGCTGCTGTTGCTGCTGATGATGTTGCTGCTGCTGCTGTTGATGATGATGATGTTGCTGCTGCTGAGGTTGCTGCTGATGTTGCTGCTGATGTTGCTGCTGATGTTGCTGCTGCTGATGATGCTGCTGCTACTGCTGATGTTGCTGCTGCTGCTGCTGCTGATGTTGCTGCTGCTGCTGCTGTTGCTGCTGATGTTGCTGCTGCTGATGATGTTGCTGCTGATGATGCTGCTGATGTTGCTGCTGCTGCTGATGTTGCTGCTGCTGCTGCTGCTGCTGATGTTGCTGTTGCTGCTGATGTTGCTGCTGATGTTGCTGCTGATGTTGCTGCTGATGTTGCTGCTGATGATGCTGCTGATGTTGCTGCTGCTGATGTTGCTGCTGATGTTGCTGCTGATGTTGCTGCTGATGTTGCTGCTGATGTTGCTGCTGATGTTGCTGCTGATGTTGCTGCTGATGTTGCTGCTGATGTTGCTGCTGATGTTGCTGCTGCTGTTGCTGCTGATGTTGCTGCTGATGTTGCTGCTGATGTTGCTGCTGATGTTGCTGCTGATGTTGCTGCTGATGTTGCTGCTGCTGTTGATGTTGCTGCTGATGATGCTGCTGATGTTGCTGCTGATGTTGCTGCTGATGTTGCTGCTGATGTTGCTGCTGATGTTGCTGCTGATGTTGCTGCTGCTGCTGATGTTGCTGCTGCTGCTGTTGCTGCTGATGATGCTGCTGTTGTTGCTGCTGATGTTGCTGCTGATGTTGCTGCTGATGATGCTGCTGATGTTGCTGCTGTTGCTGCTGCTGTTGCTGCTGCTGTTGCTGCTGATGTTGCTGCTGCTGTTGCTGCTGATGTTGCTGCTGCTGTTGCTGCTGATGTTGCTGCTGCTGTTGCTGCTGCTGTTGCTGCTGATGTTGCTGTCGTTGTTGCTGTTACTGTTCCTGGTACTGCTGTTGCTGCTGTTTCTGCTGTTACTGCTGTTGTTGCTGCTGCTGTTGTTGATGTTGTTGTTGTTGTTCCTGCTGTTGCTCTTGTTGCTGCTGTTGCTGTTGTTGTTGCCGCTGCTGTTGCTGTCGTTGTTGCTGTTCCTGCTGTGGCTGTCAATGCTATTGCTGTTACTGTTCCTGTTACTGCTGTGGATGCTGCTGCTGTTGTTGATGTTGCTGTTGTTATTGTTGCTGCTGTTGTTGCTCTTGCTTCTGCTGTTGCAGTTGCTGTTGTTGCTGCTGCGGCTGCTGCTGCTGCTTAGTATCCTGGGGAAGGATAATGACGTCCACTTTACGAGTCACTGCAGCCTCCGCTCTGACCTCCTCCTGCAGGAGAGTTTGTTACCGGAACCCACAGCAGTGGTGGTAGGTGGTAGTAGTGGTAGTGGTAGTGGTGGTAGGTGGTAGTAGTGATAGGTGGTAGTGGTAGTGGTGGTAGGTGGTAGTAGTGATAAGTGGTAGTGGTAGTGGTGATAGGTGGTGGTAGGTGGTAGTAGTGATAGGTGGTAGTGGTGGTAGGTGGTAGTAGTGATAAGTGGTAGTGGTAGTGGTGGTACGTGGTAGTAGTGATAGGTGGCAGTGGTAGTGGTGGTAGGTGGTAGTAGTGATAGGTGGTAGTGGTAGTGGTGGTAGGTGGTAGTAGTGATAGGTGGTAGTGGTAGTGGTGGTAGGTGGTAGTGATAAGTGGTAGTGGTAATAGGTGGTAGTGGTGGTAGGTGATAGTAGTGATAGGTGGTAGTAGTGATAGGTGGTAGTGGTAGTGGTGGTAGGTGGTAGTAGTGATAAGTGGTAGTGGTGATAGGTGGTAGTGGTGGTAGGTGGTAGTAGTGATAGGTGGTAATGGTAGTGGTGGTAGGTGGTAGTAGTGATAAGTGGTAGTGGTGATAGGTGGTAGTGGTGGTAGGTGGTAGTAGTGATAAGTGGTAGCGGTGGTAGGTGGTAGTAGTGATAAGTGGTAGTGGTGATAGGTATTAGTAGTGATTGGTGGTAGTGGTGGTAGGTGGTAGTAGTGATAGGTGGTAGTGGTAGTGGTGAGAGGTGGTAGTAGTGATAGGTGGTAGTGGTAGTGGTGAGAGGTGGTAGTAGTGATTAGTGGTAGTGGTGGTAGGTGATACGTTGTGGTGATATTGGTGATTGTTATGGTGGTTTATGATGATTGTGGTGATGGCGATGGTTGTGTGGCACTAGTGGTGATAGTGGTTGTAGGCAACAGATGGTGGTGGGGTTGGTGGTTGTAGTGGTGGATAGTAAGTGGTAGTAGTAACTGTGGTGTAAAATAGAGCAGACATTCCTCCTTTGTATAAGGTAGCCAGCAGCCTTAACATTCCCCATAATAAGTCTTCAAAAGAGTAATTAAATGACATATTACAAATTTTATGGAATAACTCAACCTGCACAACACAAACCAGCAGGTTTTTGAGCCGGGAGATGATGCTTGTCACAACTGAACCACTATGATAGAACGTTGGAGGCGTTGGGAGAAAACCAAAAACAAGCAGTGTTTATACGGATTTTGCGAAGGTATTTGATAAATGCGATCATGGGGTGACTACGCACAAATTGAGCGACATAAATTGAACGGGGAAGATAGGTAGATGGATTTTCAACTTTCTGACAGATTGAACACTAAATAGAGGAGAATCCAGCATTAGTGAGGTAAAAAGCTCAGTTCCCCAAGGCACTATCTTGTCACCTCTACTGTTTCTTTTTCCCTTAGCAGACATAGATTAAATATAGTTTTGTATCCTCATTTGCGGATGACCCCAAAATTCGTATGAAAATCTCCACAGTAGAATTCAGGGAAAAACTGCAGGAAGATATAAGCAGGGTTTAAAAGTGGGCAGTGGAGAACGTAATATTCAGTGATGATAAGTTCCAACTGGCTAAATATGGAACGAATACAAAACTCAAAAGGAACACTGTACTCAGAACTCAAGAGGATCAACAAATAGCAGAAAAGAACACGTGAAAGATCTGGGAATAGTTATGTCGGTTGACTGCTCTTTCAAAGAACACAATAAGATACATTTCACAATTACCAGGGAAATGGTGACGTTCAGTGTAGACGGCGCCGTTCAGAGCAGAAGGGATATCAGAGACACAACAGAGGCAGAGATCATTTTTAGTCCGAATAGAGCCAATAATGCTTTTAAATTGTTGGAACGTTTCACAGTTCTAAACATGCACTTGCAGAGCTTCTTCATGAACGAGGCATCAGAGCTCTGCGAAAAGATTGTTAGAACACAGAACACAAAAAGTAGTAGTAAACAGAGCAAAATCCAACATCAGCGAGGCAAAAAGCTCAGTTCCCAAGGCACTGTCCTGGCACCTCTGCTGTTTCTCATCCTCATAGCTGATATAGATAAAAACACTCGTCACAGTTTTGTATCATCATTTGCAGATGACACTAAAATAAGCATGAAAGTCAATACGGTAGAATATACTGAAAAAATACAGGAAGACATAAACAGGGTTTTCCAGTGGGCAGTGGAAAACAACATGACGGGCAAGACCAGCTGCTTAGGTATGGAAAGAATGAAGAACTCTAAAAAAAAAATATTCCACGGGTGGGGTTAGAACCCGCGATCGGAGAGTCTCAAAACTCCTCCAGACCGTCTGATCCCGAGTTCTAACCCCGCCCGTGGTATGGCTTGTTTGCAATCGTGTCATTACGATTTCGGGAGTCATGAAGAACTCTAGAGGAACACTATATACAAAACTCAATAGGATCACCAGATAGAACGAAAGGAATACGTTTTTATGTGTTCCTTTCGTCATCTGACTCTTCTTTTAAAGAATATAATAAGACAAAGATCACGACAGCCAGGAAGATGACGGGGTGGGTGTTGAGAACTTTCAGAACAAGGGAAATAATGCCAGTGGTGACACTCTTCAAATCACTAGTGCTCCCTCATTTAGAATATTGCTCAGTGTTGACGGCCCCGTTCAAAGCAGGAGAAATATCAGAGCTGGAACAAATACAGAGATCGTTTACGGCTCACATTGAGCCAGTAAGGCACTTAATTTATTGGGAACGCCTTCAAGTCTTGAATATGTACTCACTGGAGCGGAGGAGAGAGAGATACATGATAATATATACCTAGAAAGTACTCGAGGGCTTGGTCCCAAATCTGCACACTGCCATAACAGTGAGTGGAAGTGCAAAATAAACCCAGTGAGGAGCAGGGGTGCGGTGGGCACAATAAGGGAACACTGTATCAACATCCGGGGTCCCAGACTATTCAACATCTTACCAGAAGATATCAGAAACACTGCTGGAACAAGTGTAGAAGCCTTCAAGAGGAAACTGGACAAGTATCTTCACCAGGTGCCAGATCAACCCGGCTGTGATGGATATGTGGGGCAGTGGGCCTCCAGCAGCAACAGCCTGGTTGAGCAGGCAAGCACCAGACGAGCCTGGTCTATGGCCGGGCCCTGAGAGTACTAAGAGAGGTAAGGTACCAGTAACACTAACATCACACAACCTCAACATGATATACCTTTTATGAGTTTCAAGAGTTTTTTTCTATTCCCAGAGCCCGGTTCTGGGCCAGGCTTATCTGGTGCTTATCTGGTCAGCCAGGCTGTTGATGCTGGCACCCTGCTGGCCCACATATCCACTGGTTGATCCAGCACTTGGTGGAGATACTTGTCTGGCTTCTTCTTGAAAGCTTCTCCACTCGTCTCGGCAGTATTTTTATTATTTTCTGGTACGATGTTGAAATTATCCTTGATAGAAGACACTGAAAAATTGCAAAACGAGTAAAATTTTCCAGTATACCTTAAAAAATAACATGATTTTTAAAGGTGATTCATTCTCACGACAAATATACCAATCACTATCTTACAAAACATAACAACTCGTCTACCAATCACCACCTTACATACAAAACGCAACTCACCCACCAATTACCACCTCTGTTACACTACTGTACGGACACATTAATTCATGACCAGATGGTGTTCATTTTAACGAGGACTTACCACACGTCACCATTCCGTGTTGCTGAGTGTACCACACGTCACCATTCCGTGTTGCTGAGTGTACCACACGTCACCATTCCGTGTTGCTGAGTGTACCATACGTCACCATTCCGTGTTGCTGAGTGTACCACACTTCACCATTCCGTGTTGCTGAGTGTACCACACGTCACCATTCCGTGTTGCTGAGTGTACCACACGTCACCATTCCGTGTTGCTGAGTGTACCACACTTCACCATTCCGTGTTGCTGAGTGTACCACACTTCACCATTCCGTGTTGCTGAGTGTACCACACTTCACCATTCCGTGTTGCTGAGTGTACCACACTTCACCATTCCGTGTTGCTGAGTGTACCACACTTCACCATTCCGTGTTGCTGAGTGTACCACACGTCACCATTCCGTGTTGCTGAGTGTACCACACTTCACCATTCCGTGTTGCTGAGTGTACCACACGTCACCATTCCGTGTTGCTGAGTGTACCACACGTCACCATTCCGTGTTGCTGAGTGTACCACACGTCACCATTCCGTGTTGCTGAGTGTACCACACGTCACCATTCCGCGTTGCGGCGCGGACCACACGTCACCATTCCGTGTTGCTGAGTGTACCACACGTCACCATTCCGTGTTGCTGAGTGTACCACACGTCACCATTCCGTGTTGCTGAGTGTACCACACGTCACCATTCCGTGTTGCTGAGTGTACCACACTTCACCATTCCGTGTTGCTGAGTGTACCACACTTCACCATTCCGTGTTGCTGAGTGTACCACACGTCACCATTCCGTGTTGCTGAGTGTACCACACGTCACCATTCCGTGTTGCTGAGTGTACCACACGTCACCATTCCGTGTTGCTGAGTGTACCACACGTCCCAGCTACCGTGTTGCTGAGAGTACCACACGTCCCAGCTACCGTGTTGCTGAGAGTACCACACGTCCCAGCTACCGTGTTGCTGAGAGTACCACACGTCCCAGCTACCGTGTTGCTGAGAGTACCACACGTCCCAGCTACCGTGTTGCTGAGAGTACCACGTCCCAGCTACCGTGTTGCTGAGAGTACCACACGTCCCAGCTACCGTGTTGCTGAGAGTACCACACGTCCCAGCTACCGTGTTGCTGAGAGTACCACACGTCCCAGCTACCGTGTTGCTGAGAGTACCACACGTCCCAGCTACCGTGTTGCTGAGAGTACCACACGTCCCAGCTACCGTGTTGCTGAGAGTACCACACGTCCCAGCTACAGTGTTGCTGAGAGTACCACACGTCCCAGCTACAGTGTTGCTGAGAGTACCACACGTCCCAGCTACAGTGTTGCTGAGAGCACCACACGTCCCAGCTACAGTGTTGCTGAGAGTACCACACGTCCCAGCTACAGTGTTGCTGAGAGTACCACACGTCCCAGCTACAGTGTTGCTGAGAGTACCACACGTCCCAGCTACAGTGTTGCTGAGAGCACCACACGTCCCAGCTACAGTGTTGCTGAGAGTACCACACGTCCCAGCTACAGTGTTGCTGAGAGCACCACACGTCCCAGCTACAGTGTTGCTGAGAGTACCACACGTCCCAGCTACAGTGTTGCTGAGAGTACCACACGTCCCAGCTACAGTGTTGCTGAGAGCACCACACGTCCCAGCTACAGTGTTGCTGAGAGCACCACACGTCCCAGCTACAGTGTTGCTGAGAGTACCACACGTCCCAGCTACAGTGTTGCTGAGAGTACCACACGTCCCAGCTACAGTGTTGCTGAGAGTACCACACGTCCCAGCTACAGTGTTGCTGAGAGTACCACACGTCCCAGCTACAGTGTTGCTGAGAGTACCACACGTCCCAGCTACAGTGTTGCTGAGAGTACCACACGTCCCAGCTACAGTGTTGCTGAGAGTACCACACGTCCCAGCTACAGTGTTGCTGAGAGTACCACACGTCCCAGCTACCGTGTTGCTGAGAGTACCACACGTCCCAGCTACAGTGTTGCTGAGAGTACCACACGTCCTAGCTACAGTGTTGCTGAGAGTACCACACGTCCCAGCTACAGTGTTGCTGAGAGTACCACACGTCCGAGCTACAGTGTTGCTGAGAGTACCACACGTCCCAGCTACAGTGTTGCTGAGAGTACCACACGTCCCAGCTACAGTGTTGCTGAGAGTACCACACGTCCCAGCTACAGTGTTGCTGAGAGCACCACACGTCCCAGCTACAGTGTTGCTGAGAGTACCACACGTCCCAGCTACAGTGTTGCTGAGAGTACCACACGTCCCAGCTACAGTGTTGCTGAGAGTACCACACGTCCCAGCTACAGTGTTGCTGAGAGTCTTACTCAACCTGACATTTCCTTCAGAGAATATTTGTTTTTTTCATATAATGAGAAATATTTTTTACGTCAGATGGTAAATATTTGTTATTCTTTTTTTTTCAGGTACGAAGTGGAATGATGACGTCATCGCGGTAAGTTAGGGACATTATTGTTGTTGTTGTTGTTGTTGTTGTTGTTGTTGTTGTTGTTGTTGTAGCATTGTATTATAATACTGTTCTTGTTATTGTGCTTTTATTGTTAATTTGGCGTCGTTTTATTGATATTTTTATTAGATTTTTTATTGTTGTTGTTACTGACACATAACAGGTTCCTGGTTCATGACATCAGGATACTGATGTTAAGGTGTGATGTCAGGATACTGGTGTTATGAAGGTGTGATGTCAGGATACTGGTGTTATGAAGCTGTGATGTCAGGATACTGGTGTTATGAAGCTGTGATGTCATGATACTGGTGTTATGAAGCTGTGATGTCAGGACACTGATGTTATGAAGGTGTGATGTCAGGATACTGATGTTATGAAGCTGTGATGTCAGGACACTGATGTATTGAAGCTGTGACATCAGGATACTGATGTTATGAAGCTGTGATGTCAGGATACTGATGTTATGAAGCTGTGATGTCAGGACACTGATGTTATGAAGCTGTGATGTCAGGATACTGGTGTCATGAATCTGTGATGTCAGGACACTGATGTTATGAAGCTGTGACATCAGGATACTGATGTTATGAAGCTGTGATGTCAGGATACTGATGTTATGAAGCTGTGATGTCAGGATACTGGTGTCATGAATCTGTGATGTCAGGATACTGGTGTTATGAAGCTGTGATGTCAGGATACTGGTGTTATGAAGCTGTGATGTCAGGATACTGGTGTTATGAAGCTGTGATGTCAGGATACTGATGTTATGAAGCTGTGATGTCAGGACACTGATGTATTGAAGCTGTGACATCAGGATACTGATGTTATGAAGCTGTGATGTCAGGATACTGATGTTATGAAGCTGTGATGTCAGGACACTGATGTTATGAAGCTGTGATGTCAGGACACTGATGTTATGAAGCTGTGACATCAGGATACTGATGTTATGAAGCTGTGATGTCAGGATACTGGTGTTATGAAGCTGTGATGTCAGGATACTGGTGTCATGAAGCTGTGATGTCAGGATACTGATGTTATGAAGCTGTGATGTCAGGACACTGATGTTATGAAGCTGTGATGTCAGGACACTGATGTTATGAAGCTGTGACATCAGGATACTGATGTTATGAAGCTGTGATGTCAGGATACTGATGTTATGAAGCTGTGATGTCAGGATACTGGTGTTATGAAGCTGTGATGTCAGGATACTGGTGTTATGAAGCTGTGATGTCAGGATACTGATGTTATGAAGCTGTGATGTCAGGATACTGATGTTAAGGTGTGATGTCAGGATACTGATGTTAAGAAGGTGTGATGTCAGGATACTGATGTTAAGAAGGTGTGATGTCAGGACACTGGTGTTATGAAGCTGTGATATCAGAATACTGATGTTATGAAGCTGTGATGTCAGGACACTGATGTTATGAAGCTGTGATATCAGGATACTGATGTTAAGGTGTGATGTCAGGATACTGATGTTAAGAAGGTGTGATGTCAGGATACTGATGTTAAGAAGGTGTGATGTCAGGACACTGATGTTATGAAGCTGTGATGTCAGGATACTGAAGTTATGAAGCTGTGATGTCAGGATACTGATGTTAAGGTGTGATGTCAGGATACTGATGTTAAGAAGGTGTGATGTCAGGATACTGATGTTATGAAGCTGTGATGTCAGGATACTGATGTTAAGAAGGTGTGATGTCAGGATACTGATGTTAAGAAGGTGTGATGTCAGGATACTGAAGTTATGAAGCTGTGATGTCAGGATACTGAAGTTATGAAGCTGTGATGTCAGGATACTGATGTTATGAAGCTGTGACATCAGGATACTGATGTTATGAAGCTGTGATGTCAGGATCCTGATGTTATGAAGCTGTGATGTCAGGATACTGGTGTTATGAAGCTGTGATGTCAGGATACTGGTGTTATGAAGCTGTGATGTCAGGATACTGGTGTTATGAAGCTGTGATGTCAGGATACTGGTGTTATGAAGCTGTGATGTCAGGATACTGATGTTATGAAGCTGTGATGTCAGGATACTGATGTTATGAAGCTGTGATGTCAGGATACTGGTGTTATGAAGCTGTGATGTCAGGATACTGGTGTTATGAAGCTGTGATGTCAGGATACTGGTGTTATGAAGCTGTGATGTCAGGATACTGAAGTTATGAAGCTGTGATGTCAGGATACTGATGTTATGAAGCTGTGATGTCAGGATACTGGTGTTATGAAGCTGTGATGTCAGGATACTGGTGTCATGAAGCTGTGATGTCAGGATACTGATGTTATGAAGCTGTGATATGAGAATACTGATGTTATGAAGCTGTGACATCAGGATACTGATGTTATGAAGCTGTGATGTCAGGATACTGATGTTAAGAAGGTGTGATGTCAGGATACTGATGTTATGAAGCTGTGATGTCAGGATACTGATGTTATGAAGCTGTGACATCAGGATACTGATGTTATGAAGCTGTGATGTCAGGATACTGATGTTAAGAAGGTGTGATGTCAGGATACTGATGTTAAGAAGGTGTGATGTCAGGATACTGGTGTTATGAAGCTGTGATGTCAGGATACTGAAGTTATGAAACTGTGATGTCAGGATACTGATGTTATGAAGCTGTGATGTCAGGATACTGATGTTATGAAGCTGTGATGTCAGGATACTGATGTTATGAAGCTGTGATGTCATGATACCAAGGTTACAAAACTCTGGTGTCTGGATACTGAACTAGTGTCGATGATGTCGTCTTGTCAGATAATGTATTTCGTCATCCGGGTCGTGTAGTGGATTCCGAGAACTACAACGGATATTTGGAGCCATATTGCTTGGGTTCTCATAACCGGATAACTAGGCCAATTATTTCTTGAAGACAACCAGGGTTCTTATGCATGAAGGTAGAGTGTTGAAAAGCCTTGGTACCCAGTATAGTGTACTCATGACTCACGAAATCGTAATGTTGACGGCTTTGAGGGGACTTGAGCTAGAGTTCGTCACGGATAAGCTAGCTGGAGATTCGTCTGCAAAAATTTGCATTTGTGGTCACAGTGGTACCTATGCTAACCTTCCTATGGTGTAGAAATATACCTAGTTGGATGAATCTTATTGTGGCTAGCTGGTCCAGTGGCTAACGCGACGGTCTGGAGTTTTGAGACTCTCTGACCGCGGGTTCCATCCCCACCCGTGGTATGGTTTATAGTGTACTCGTTGTAACCCTGCTTTTCACCGTGAGTATTTTGAGCTAGATCCCCAGGGATATCTGGTTATTGGTTTTATAGAGTATCAACAACACGAGCGTCATTAATGCCTGGCCTAGGGTCGGGCTCCGGGAGCAGATAAATTCTTGCAACTCATCAAAGGTAAAGATATACACTACAGTCATCGATACTTTAATCCCTATTACGGGGAATGAAAGTAAACTATGTGATAGAATACTGAGATATGCACTCACCAAGTATACAGAACTGCTGCGCTCAGTGTATACACGTCAAGTGATATATTCCTCAGAAAATATGCAAAGTGGCTCCAAGCTGCTTGGTTTATTTGGTTTAAATCGCTATTGACTTCACGAGAGACAGTAAAACTGCGGCGCCTTACTTGTTCAACACCAGTCAAGGATAATTTCATCCCTAAAATACCGATTAAGGCAAACTGTGAATATTCGCTGAGGGATACATACCCTTCTGTGTTTGCATCCGTGTATCCCTCTCTACCCCCGTGTATCCCTCTCTACTCCCGTGTAACTCTCTCTTCCTTAGATGTAATATAGTAGTCAGTGCTCTTCAGTGTACTTGATTAACAGGACCTGCAGATTTCAGAAATAGTGCCCGGAAGTAGTGCCAGCTTCTTCTGTAACTGCCTGGCACTTATAGAAGCTGGAGAGCTTGCTTCTATGAGTGCCAGGTTGTGATGGTTATGTGGGCCAGCAGCCGCTAGCACACACCGTCTGGTTGACCAGAACGTCAGCAGGGAGGATGGCCTGAGGTAGGCAGGGATGTGGGGGCAGGAAAACAACCACAAAACCACTATACACATGAATTTCGCTCTCCTCCTCCGTCGAATACGGAAGCACATATTATGGAACATCTGAAGCTCCGCAACTGAGGGTTGTGGAAGTTTTCCTAGCCATTCCAGGATGCTGGGAATGGATTCGATAACTTTGGTCACAAGTCACCTGCACATGCCAGTTGTTCCTAGAATCTGTTGCTTGAACACAAGCGTTCAAAATTTTAATCTGAGGATATAACTGGTTCTCGAGTTTTGAGTGAAAGAATATCGAAAAGTTTGAGGAAGTAAAAATAAAAAAAAAAATGCAATCACTTCGGGGATACGTAATAGGAAGAATAAAACTAACAAGGAATGGCTACAAATGGATCTAGATAAACTGCAAGACTGGTCAGAGAAGTGACTGGTTGAATTCAGTCCAAACATAGGTTAAAGATTGGCAGAAGGGCAAGAAGTCCATACGGGAGTGTGGGTTCGGTGGGAGAGAGGTTGCAGACCTCACTCGAAGAGCATAGTGCTTGGCATATCACCAGAGGCTCGCATGAGCCAAATACCCTCAGCGGCCAATGCTTCTCTTGCTAATATAAGAGTAGCCTTCAGGAATCTCAACAAAGATTCATTACGGAACCTTCATACAACATACGTCAGGCTCACCTTGGAGTATGTAGCACCAGTATGGAAACCATTCCTGAGAAAAAAGCATGTTAAGAATTAAGTTGGTTCTAGAGCAGGTATGATAGAGTTGACGAGGTTAAGAAGTGAATCTGGCAAGCTGCTAGTTGAGAGATGGGGTCAGGAGCTAGGACTCGACTGCACCGACCATTTATATGTAACTGCACGCACACACACACACACACACACACACACACACACACACACACACACACACACACACACACACACACACACACACACACACACACACACACACACACACACACACACACACACACACACACACACACACACACACACACACACGCACGCACGCACACACACACAAACACGGGAACACTTCACTCTGGGGGTCCCAACGTGGTAATAGCAGTGATGTATAACCCACCACAGAACAGCAGGAGGCCAAGGCAAGAGTACGACGAGAGCAATAGAGCGATGGTTGACACACTGGCTAGAGTGGCCAGAAGAGCTCATGCATGCAGGGCAAAGCTCCTGATCATGGGTGACTTTAACCACAAGGAGATCGATTGGGAGAACTTGGACCCACATGGGGGCCAAGATACATGGAGGGCTAAGATGATGGAGGTGGTACTGGAAAACTTCATGTGCCAACACGTAAGGGACACTACAAGAGAGAGAGGAGAGGATGAACCAGCAAGGCTGGACTTAGTATTCACCTTGAGTAGTGCAGATATCGAGGACATCACATATGAAAGACCCCTTGGGGCCAGTGACCATGTGGTTTTAAGCTTCGAATACACAGTAGAGCTACAAATGGAGGGAGAAGCAGGAAGGCCAGGACGAATGAAGCCAAACTACAAGAAAGGGGACTACACAGGAATGAGGAACTACCTGAACGGGGTTCAGTGGGACAGAGAACTGGCAGGGAAGCCAGTTAATGAGATGATGGAATATGTAGCAACAAAATGCAAGGAGGCTGAGGAGAGGTTTGTACCCAAGGGTAACAGGAATAATGAAAAAGCCAGGATGAGCCCATGGTTTACCCAAAGGTGCAGGGAGGCAAAAACCAAGTGTGCTAGGGAATGGAAGAAATATAGAAGGCAAAGGACCCAGGAGAATAAGGAGAACAGTCGTAGAGCCAGAAATGAATATGCACAGATAAGAAGGGAGGCCCAAAGACAATATGAAAATGACATAGCAGCGAAAGCCAAATCTGACCCGAAACTGTTGTACAGCCACATCAGGAGGAAAACAACAGTCAAGGACCAGGTAATCAGGCTAAAGAAGGAAGGAGGAGAGACAACAAGAAATGACCGTGAAGTATGTGAAGAACTCAACAAGAGATTCAAAGAAGTGTTCACAGAGGAGACAGAAGGGACTCCAGAAAGACGGAGAGGTGGGGCACACCACCAAGTGCTGGACACAGTGCACACAACCGAGGAAGAAGTGAAGAGGCTTCTGAGTGAGCTAGATACCTCAAAGGCAATGGGGCCAGATAACATCTCCCCATGGGTATTGAGAGAGGGAGCAGAGGCGCTATGTGTACCCCTAACAACAATATTCAATACATCTATCGAAACAGGGAGATTGCCTGAGGCATGGAAGACAGCAAATGTAGTCCCAATCTTTAAAAAAGGAGACAGACATGAAGCATTAAACTACAGACCAGTGTCACTGACATGTATAGTATGCAAAATCATGGAGAAGATTATCAGAAGAGTGGTGGAACACCTAGAAAGGAACGATCTCATCAACAGCAGCCAACATGGTTTCAGGGACGGGAAATCCTGTGTCACAAACCTACTGGAGTTCTATGACATGGTGACAGCAGTAAGACAAAAGAGAGAGGGGTGGGTGGATTGCATTTTCTTGGACTGCAAGAAGGCGTTTGACACAGTTCCACAGAAGAGATTGGTGCAAAAACTGGAGGACCAAGCAGGGATAACAGGGAAGGCACTACAATGGATCAGGGAATACTTGTCAGGAAGACAGCAGCGAGTCATGGTACGTGGCGAGGTGTCAGAGTGGGCACCTGTGACCAGCGGGGTCCCGCAGGGGTCAGTCCTAGGACCAGTGCTGTTTCTGGTATTTGTGAACGACATGACGGAAGGAATAGACCCTGTGGTGTCCCTGTTTGCAGATGACGTGAAGTTGATGAGAAGAATTCACTCGATCGAAGACCAGGCAGAACTACAAAGGGATCTGGACAGGCTGCAGACCTGGTCCAGCAATTGGCTCCTGGAGTTCAATCCCACCAAGTGCAAAGTCATGAAGATTGGGGAAGGGCAAAGAAGGCCGCAGACAGAGTACAGTCTAGGGGGTCAGAGACTACAAACCTCACTCAAGGAAAAAGATCTTGGGGTGAGTATAACACCAGGCACATCTCCTGAAGCGCACATCAACCAAATAACTGCTGCAGCATATGGGCGCCTAGCAAACCTCAGAACAGCATTCCGACATCTTAATAAGGAATCATTCAGGACCCTGTACACTGTGTACGTTAGGCCCATATTGGAGTATGCGGCACCAGTTTGGAACCCACACCTAGCCAATCACGTGAAGAAACTAGAGAAAGTGCAAAGGTTTGCAACAAGACTAGTCCCAGAGCTAAGAGGTATGTCCGACGAGGAGAGGTTAAGGGAAATCAACCTGACGACACTGGAGGACAGGAGAGATAGGGGGGACATGATAACGACATACAAAATACTGAGAGGAATTGACAAGGTGGACAAAGACAGGATGTTCCCGAGATTGGACACAGTAACAAGGGGGCACAGTTGGAAGCTGAAGACACAGATGAATCACAGGGATGTTAGGAAGTATTTCTTCAACCACAGAGTAGTCAGTAAGTGGAATAGTTTGGGAAGCGATGTAGTGGAGGCAGGATCCATACATAGCTTTAAGCAGAGGTATGATAAAGCTCACGGCTCAGGGAGAGTGACCTAGTAGCGATCAGTGAAGAGGCGGGGCCAGGAGCTCGGACTCGACCCCCACAACCTCAACTAGGTGAGTACAACTAGGTGAGTACACACACACGCACACACGCACACACACACACACACACACACACACACACACACACACACACACACACACACACACACACACACACACACACACATACACATATCGTAAGGGGTTCTTAAATGGAGATATCGAGGGTTGAAGGTAGACACACTTGTTGGATGGTAACATATTGTCAGACTGTGATGATGAATGTGGAGCCCAGCCTCTGCCTGTCTTCGCCTGTAGGTCTACGCCGACTGAGGGGGAGGCAGAGGTACGAGCCTACACATGCGCATCCCGTGACGTCACACAAAGTCACAGGCCTACAAGGGATCTCGTATCTAAAGCACATGGACGATACTAATATGCTAAGCTATATAACACAGGGATCAGCAACTATGCTGACACACACACACACAGCTACAGGGATTGTCCTACGAAGAAAGATTGAGGGAAATCGGCCTGACGACACTGGAGGCCAGGAGGGTCAGGGGAGACATGATAACGACATATAAAATACTGCGCAGAATAGACGAGGTGGACAAAGACGGGATGTTCCAGAGATGGGACACAGACACAAGAGGTTACATTTGGAAGTTGAAGACTCAGATGAATCAAAAGGATGTTAGGAAGTATTTCTTCAGTCATAGAGTAGTCAAGCCGTGGAATAGCCTAGAAAGTGAAGTAGTGGAGGCGGGAACCATACATAGTTTTAAGGCGAGGTATGATAAAGCTCATGGAGCAGGGAGAGAGAGGACCTAGTAGCAATCAGTGAAGAGGCGGGGCCAGGAGCTATGACCCGACCCCTGCAACCACAAATAGGTGAGTACACACAAAAGGTGTACGAAGGACTCATATGAACACAAATTTCCACGCATGCAAGTGACACACACACACACACACACACACACACACACACACACACACACACACACACACACACACACACACACACACACACACACACACACACACAAGGAAAAGGCCTGTCAAAGTAATTTTCAAGGAAGAATCAGCTCGAACCAGGATCCTGCAAGAGAAAGCACAACTGAGAGACAAACCGGGGTACCAGAGAGTATACCTCAATCACGACAGAACACAAGAAGAAAGGACTACACTGAAAGAGAGGGTACAGAGACGCAAGGAGGAAAGAGAGGCAATGATGAAGATGAGCAGGACCCAGACACAGGAGGAAGGGCAAACACACCCCGCAGAAACTCCCACAGAAGGACTCCAACCGCAACAATCCCAACGTAACTGAGCAATCTAAACCAGAACCCACACAATGTTCCCTCTTCCACCAACCCCCACATCACAGACCTCACCCCAACAGCTGCCCCCTATGGGCATTCTGACCCCAACCCCCTCATCACAAACCCCACCCACACCACAGCCCCCCATAGGCCCCCACCAAGGCTCTCATTCCCCCAACCCCAATATTCTCAAAGGACCACAGTGATAGAAAAGAAGCTGAAGGTTTGGTACACAAACGCGGAAAGAATAACGAATAAATATGAGGAGTGGCATGAAAGAAACAGCGAGACATCCCCAGACATCATAGCAGTCACAGAAACGAAACTCGCTGAGACAATAACAGATGCAATCTTCCCACCGGGATATCAGATCCTGAGGAAAGATAGAACGAGTAGAGGGGGAGGAGGGGTTGCACTGCTCATAAAAAACCGATGGGGATTTGAGGAAATAGAAGGCATGGACATGATTGGAGAAAGGGACTACATAGTAGGTACAATTCAGTCTGGAGAACATAAAGTAGTCGTTGGAGTGATGTATAACCCACCACAGAACTGCAGAAGGCCAAGAGAGGAGTACGAAGAAAACAACAGAGCGATGGTGGACACACTGGCTGAGGTGGCAAGAAGAGCTCGAGCAGAGCAAAGTTACTGGTAATGGACGATTTCAACCACAGGGAGATCGACTGGGAAAACCTGGAGCCACATGGGGGTCCCAAAACATGGAGAGCCAAGATGATGGATGTGGTACTTGAAAAATTTCATGCATCAACATGTCAGGGATACTACCAGAGAGAGAGGGGAGGATGAGCCAGCAAGACTGGATCTTGTGTTCACCCTGAGCAGTTCAGACATTGAGGACATCAATTACGAGAGGCCCCTTGGAGCTAGCGATCACGTGGTTCTGAGTTTTGATTATATAATAGAGCTACAAGTGGAGAAGGTAACAGGAATTGAATGGGAAAAGCCAAACTACAAAAGGGGTGACTACACAGGCATGAGGAACTTCCTGCAGGAGGTTCAGTGGGACAGAGAACTGGTAGGAAAATCAGTAAACGAGATGATAGAATATGTAACAACAAAGTGCAAGGAGGCAGGGCAAAGGTTTGTTCTCGACGGAAATAGAAATAATAGGAAGACCAAAGTGAGTCCTTGGTTTACCCAAAGGTGTAGGGAGGCAAAAACTAAGTGCACCAGAGAATGGAAAAGGTACAGGAGGCAAAGGACTCAGGAAAATAAGGAGATTAGTAGAAGAGCCAGAAACGAGTATGCACAGATAAGGAGGGAGGCCCAGCGACAGTACAAGAACGACATAGCGTCGAAAGTCAAGTATGACCCGAAACTGCTGTATATCCACATTAGGAGGAAGACAACAGTCAAATACCAGGTGATAAGACTGAGGAAAGAAGGTGGGGAACTCGCAAGAAATGATCAAGAGTATGTGAGGAGCTCAGTATGAGATTTAAGGAAGTATTTACAGTGGAGACAGGAAGGCCTCTGGGGGGGACAGAACAAAGGGGGACACCAGCAAGGAATATATCAACAAGTGTTGGATGACATACATACAAATGAGGAAGAGGTGAAGAAGCTGCTAAGAGACATCGATACCTCAAAGGCAATGGGACCGGACAACATCTCCCCGTGGGTCCTTAGAGAGGGAGCTGATATGCTGTGTGTGCCACTTACCACAATCTTCAACACATCCCTGGAAACTGGGCAACTATCGGAGCTGTGGAAAACGGCAAATGTAGTTCCCATTTTTAAAAAAAGAGACAGAAAAGAGACACTAAACTATAGACCTGTGTCACTGACGTGTATAGTATGCAAAGTTATGGAGAAGATTATCAGGAGGAGAGTGGTGGAGCACCTGGAATGGAACAAGAGTATAAACGCCAACCAGCACGGATTCATGGAAGGCAAATCCTGTGTCACAAACCTTCTGGAGTTTTATGATAAAGTAACAGAAGTAAGACATGAGAGAGAGGGGTGGGTTGATTGCATCTTCTTGGGCTGCAAGAAGGCCTTTGACACAGTTCCTCACAAGAGAATAGTGCAGAAGCTAGAGGATTAGGTGCATATAACAGGAAGGGCACTACAATGGATCAGAGAATACCTAACAGGGCGGCAACAACGAGTCATGGTACGTGATGAGGTATCACAGTGGGCACCTGTGACGAGCGGGGTCCCACAGGGGTCGGTCCTAGGACCAGTGCTATTTTTGGGGAATGTGAACATGATGGAAGGGTTAGACTCAGAAGTGTCCTTGTTCGCAGATGATGTGAAGTTAATGAGGAGAATTAAATCAGATGAGGATCAGGCAGGACTTCAAAGAGACCTGGACAGACTGGACACCTGGTCCAGCAACAGGCTTCTCGAATTTAACCCCGCCAAATGCTAAGTCATGAAGATCGGGGAAGGGCACAAAAGACCGCAGACGGAGTATAGGCTAGGTGCCCAAAGACTGCAAACCTCGCTCAAAGAGAAAGATCTTGGGGTGATTATAACACCGAGCATGTCTCCGGAAGCACACATCAACCAGATAACTGCTGCAGCATATGGGCGCCTGGCAAACCTAAGAACAGCGTTCCAATACCTTAGTAAGGAATCGTTCAAGACACTGTACACCGTGTACGTCAGACCCATACTGGAGTATGCAGCACCTGTTTGGAACCCGCACTTGATCAAGCACTTCAAGAAATTAGAGAAAGTGTAAAGGTTTGCGACAAGATTAGCTCCAGAGCTAAGGGGAATGTCCTATGAAGAAAGGTTAAGGGAAATCGGCCTGACGACACTTGAGGACAGGAGGGTCAGGGGAGACATGATAACGACATATAAAATACTGTGTGGAATAGACAAGGTGGACAAAGACAGGATGTTCCAGGGAGGGGACACAGAAACAAGAGGTCACAATTGGAAGCTGAAGACTCAGATGAGTCAAAGGAATGTTAGGAAGTATTTCTTCAATCATAGAGTTGATAGGCAGTGGAATAGCCTAGAAAGTGACGTAGTGGAGGCAGGAACCATACATAGTTTAAAGACGAGGTTTGATAAAGCTCATGGAGCAGGGAGAGAGAAGACCCAGTAGCAACCAGTGAAGAGGCGGGGCCAGGAGCTAGGACTCGACCCCTGCAACCACAAATAGGTGAGTACACACACACACGTGCACACACACACACACACACACACACACACACACACACACACACACACACACACACACACACACACACACACACACACACACACACACACACACACACACACACGCACACACACACACACACACACACACACACACACACACACACACACACACACACACACACACACACACACACACACACACACACACACACGAAAGGAGAAATGGGAGGAAATGAAAAAAGAGAGCAGAATAACCCAGGATCAAATGGAAGGACAAGCACACCCCCCAGAAACACCTGCAGAAGGACTCCAGCCACGACACCCCCAAGGCAACTGAACAATCCAAACCAACCATCACACACCGATCCCTCTGTTTCCACCCCCCGCACCACAGTTACAGTATTAGAACAGAAGTTGAAGGTTTGGTACACAAATGCAGATGGATTAACGAATAAACATGAGGAATGGCAAGAAAGAATCAATGAGAAGTCCCCAGACATCATAGCAGTTACAGAAACAAAACTCATGGAGACAATAACAGATGCAATCTTCCTACCAGGATACCAGATCATGAGGAAAGATAGAAGGGGCAGGGGGGGAGGTGGGGTTGCTCTGCTCGTAAAAAACAGATGGAAATTCGAGAAAATGGAAGGCATAGATGAGACGGGAGAAAGAGACTACATAGCAGGTACACTTCAGTCTGGGGAACACAAAGTGGTCATTGCAGTGATGTATAATCCACCACAGAACTGCAGGAGGCCAAGAGAGGAATATGAAGAGAGCAACAGAGCAATGGTGGACACACTTGCTGAGGTTGCAAGAAGAGCTCATTCCAACAGAGCAAAGTTGCTGGTTATGGGGGATTTCAACCACAGGGAGATCGACTGGGAAAACCTGGAGCCACATGGGGGTCCCGAAACATGGAGAGCCAGGATGTTGGACGTGGTGCTGGAAAACCTCATGCACCAACATGTTAAGGACACTACCAGAGTGAGAGGGGAGGATGAACCAGCAAGATTGGACATTGTGTTCACCCTGGGCAGCTCAGACATTGAGGACATCAAGTATGAGAGTCCCCTAGGAGCTAGCGACCACGTGGTTCTGTGCTTTGAATACATAGTAGAGCTGCGAGTGGAGAGAATAACAGGAGTTGAATGGGAAAAGCCTGACTATAAAAGAGGGGACTACATAGGGTTGAAGAACTTCCTGCGGGAGGTCCAGTGGGACAGAGAACTGGCAGGAAAGCCAGTAAATGAAATGATGGAATATGTAACAACAAAATGCAAGGAGGCAGTGGAAAAGTTTATTCCCAAGGGGAACAGTAACAACGGGAAGACCGGAACGAGCCCCTGGTTTACCCGACGGTGTAAGGAGGCAAAAACAAAGTGCAATAGAGAATGGAAAAAGTACAGAAGGCAGAGAACACACGAAAATAGGGAGATCAGTCGCAGAGCCAGGAATGAGTATGCACAGGTAAGGAGGGAGGCCCAGCGACAGTATGAAAATGACATAGCATCGAGAATCAAGACTGACCCGAAACTGTTGTATAGCCACATCAGGAGGAAGACAACAGTCAAAGACCAGGTGATCAGATTAAGGACAGAAGGTGGAGAACTCACAAGAAATGATCAGGAGGTATGTGAGGAGCTGAACAGGAGATTTAAGGAAGTTTTTACAGTAGAGACAGGAAGGGCTGTGGGAAGACAGCACAGAAGGGAACATCAAGAGGGAATATACCAACAAGTGTTGGATGACATACGAACAACTGAGGAGGAGGTGAAGAAGCTCTTAAGTGACCTTGACACCTCAAAGGCAATGGGACCGGACAACATCTCCCCATGGGTCCTTAGAGAAGGAGCAGAGATGCTGTGCGTGCCTCTAACAACAATCTTCAACACATCCCTTGATACTGGGCAACTACCTGAGAAATGGAAGACAGTTAATGTAGTCCCCATATTTAAGAAAGGAAACAGAAACGAGGCACTAAACTACAGACCTGTGTCTCTGACATGTATTGTGTGCAAAGTCATGGAGAAGATTATCAGGAGGAGAGTGGTCGAACACCTGGAAAGGAACAAGATTATAAATGAAAACCAGCATGGGTTCATGGAAGGCAAATCCTGTATCACAAACCTCCTGGAGTTTTATGACAAGGTAACAGAAGTAAGACACGAGAGAGAGGGGTGGGTAGATTGCGTTTTCCTAGACTGCAGGAAGGCCTTTGACACAGTTCCCCACAAGAGATTAGTGCAGAAGCTGGAGGATCAGGCGCATGTAAAAGGGAGGGCACTGCAATGGATAAGGGAATACCTGACAGGGAGGCAGCAACGAGTCATTGTACGTGAAGAGGTATCACAGTGGGCGCCTGTTACGAGCGGGGTCCCACAGGGGTCAGTTCTAGGACCAGTGCTATTTTTGATATATGTGAACGACATGATGGAAGGAATACACTCTGAAGTGTCCCTGTTCGCAGATGATGTGAAGTTGATGAGAAGAATTAAATCGGACGAGGATGAGGCAGGACTGCAAAGAGACCTGGACAGGCTGGACATGTGGTCCAGTAACTGGCTTCTCGAATTCAATCCAGCCAAATGCAAAGTCATGAAGATTGGGGAGGGGCAAAGAAGACCGCAGACAGAGTATAGGCTAGGTGGACAAAGACTACAGACCTCACTCAGAGAGAAAGACCTTGGGGTGACCATAACACCGAGCACATCACCGGAGGCACACATCAACCAAATAACTACTGCAGCATACGGGCGCCTGGCAAACCTGAGAATAGCGTTCCGATACCTTAATAAGGAATCGTTCAAGACACTGTACACTGTGTATGTTAGGCCCATACTGGAGTATGCAGCACCAGTCTGGAACCCACACCTGGTCAAGCACGTCAAGAAGTTAGAGAAAGTACAAAGGTTTGCAACAAGGCTAGTCCCAGAGCTCAAGGGAATGTCGTACGAGGAAAGGTTTAGGGAAATCGGACTGACGACACTGGAGGACAGAAGGGTCAGGGGAGACATGATAACGACATACAAGATACTGCGGGGAATAGACAAGGTGGACAGATATAGGATGTTCCAGAGAGGGGACACAGGGACAAGGGGTCACAACTGGAAGCTGAAGACTCAGACGAGTCACAGGGACGTTAGGAAGTATTTCTTCAGTCATAGAGTTGTCAGCAAGTGGAATATCCTAGCAAGTGAAGTAGTGGAGGCAGGAACCATATATAGTTTTAAGAAGAGGTATGACAAAGCTCAGGAAGCAGAGAGAGAGAGGACCCAGTAGCGATCAGTGAAGAGGCGGGGCCAGGAGCTGAGTCTCGACCCCTGCAACCACAATTAGGTGAGTACAATTAGGTGAGTACACACTCTCGAGACGAAGTACTCAGCTGTACCTGAAGCATTATTACCCCCTCTCCCCCGGTTGTAATTATTTAATTAACTCCGCTTCTCATCTTTTATTTTAAATTTTGCAGTGTGCATGAAAAATGTGCAGTTGTGTTAAGTGCTGGACCAACCTGTCAGTGTTGCTTGATATTATACTGTGGTGGGAGGGGTGGGGAGGGTGGGAGGAGGGGGGAGGGAGGGGGATGGTTGGAGGGATGGGGGGGGAGTATGTAAATGGATAGGTGAACAGGTGGACTAAGAGACAGGCAGTAGAGATGGATTAGTTAATGAGTTAATTTATAAGGTGTGCGGATTGATGAACAGGTGTTGGATTGATGAGCGACTAGCCGAAGACTCGAACCCATTTGGGTCAAAACGACATGGGTTCGAGTCCTCGGCTAGTTGTAGCGTTCTTATTGATATATATATATATATATATATATATATATATATATATATATATATATATATATATATATATATATATATATATAATAGTATAATTCCAAGCGCTTTCATGATTTCTCACATTATCAAGAAACTATGAAAATAAAAAGTTAACAGAAAGGTATATGGATGTGTTTCAGGGATCACTGACTACCTACCAAAATCATCATAAAAAATCAGTGTTGTTGTAGGGTGGCAGTGAGGTGTAGTCTCGTCCTTCTATGTCTTCCTGTTAACCTTGTTTTTTATAGTTCCTTGATAATGTGAGAAATAACTGAAATGTTTGGAATTCTATTTTTTCACAGTGGTTATTCTACATATTGGGATATCAGCTGTTTACTGTGATCTTATTTACACACACACAAACATATATATATATATATATATATATATATATATATATATATATATATATATATATATATATATATATATATATATATATATATATATTCAACAAGTCGGCCGTCTCCCACCGAGGCAGTGTGACCCATAAAGAAAGAAAATCCCAAAAAAGAAAATACTTTCATCATCATTCATCACTTTCACCTCACTCATACATAATCACTGTCTTTGCAGAAGCGCTCAGATACGACAGTTTAGAAGTCCCTCCAAACAATCAGTATCCCAAACCCCTCCTTTAAAGTGCAGGCATTGTACTTCCCATTTCCAAGACTCATGTCTGGTTAAATCTATAATAACCGGTTTCCCTGAATCCCTTCTCTAAATATTACCCTTCTCACACTCCAACAGCTCGTCAAGTCCCAAAAACCATTCGTCTCCATTTACTCCTATCTAACACGCTCACACACGCTTGCTGGAAGTCCAAGCCCCTCGCCCACAAAACCTCCTTTACCCCCTCCCTCCAACCTTTTCGAGGACGACCCCTACCTTTCATTCCTTCCCTTACAGATTTATACGCTCTCCAAGTCACTCTACTTTGACCCATTCTCTCTAAATAACCAAACCACCTCAACAACCCCTCTTCAGCCCTCTGACTAATACTTTTAGTAACTCCACACCTTCTTATTTCCACACTCCGAATTCTCTGCATAATATTTACACCACACATTGCCCTTAGACAGGACATCTCCTCTGCCTCCTGCCGCCTCGTCGCTGCTGCATTTATAACCCAAGCTTCACACCCATATAAGAGTGTTGGTACTACTATATTTTCATACATTTCCGTCTTTGCCTCCATAGATAGCGTTTTTTGTTTCCACATATACCCCAATGCACCACTCACCTTTTTTTCTTTCATCAATTCTATGGTTAACCTCATCCTTCATAAACTCATCCGCTGAAAAGTCAACTCCAAAATATCTGAAAACATTCACTTCTTCCATACTCCCTCTCTCCAATGTGATATCCAATTTTTCTTTATCTAAATCATTTAATACCCTCATCATCTTACTCTTATCTACGTTCACTTTCAACTTTCTACCTTTACACATCCTTCCAAACTCGTCTACTAACCTTTGCAACTTTTCCTTAGAATCTCTCATAAGCACAGTATCATCAGCAAAAAGTAACTGTCAACTCCCATTTTGAATTTGATTCCCCATAATTTATTCCTACTCCTCTCCCCAACACCCTTGCGTTTACCTCTTTTACAACCCCATCCAAAAATATATTAAACAACCATGGTGACATTACACATCCCTGTCTAAGACCTACTTTTACCGGGAAGTAGTCTCCCTCTCTTCTACACACCCTAACCTGAGCCTCACTATCCTCATAAAAACTCTTTACAGCATTTAGCAACTTACCACCTATTCCATATACTTGCAACATCTGCCACATTGCTCACCTATCCACTCTACCATATGCCTTTTCTAAATCCATAAATGCAATGAAAACTTTCCTGCCTTTATCTAAATACTTTTCACATATATGCTTCAATGTAAACACTTGATCTACACATCCCCTAGCCACTCTAAAGCCACCTTGCGTATCTGCAATCCTACTTTCTGTCTTATCTCTAATTCTTTCAATAATAACTCTACCGTACTCTTTACCTGGTATACTCAGTAACCTATTCCCCTATAATTTTTACAATCTCTTTTGTCCCCCTTCTCTTTTTATAAAGGAACTATACATGCTCTCTGCCAGTCCCTAGGTACTTTCCCCACTTTCATACATTTATTAAACAAAAATACCAACCACTCCAACACAGTATCCTCCCCTTCTTTTAACATTTCTGTCATGATCCTGTCAATTCCTGCTGCTTTACCCCCTTTCATTCTATGTAATGCCTCACGTACCTCCCCCACACTCACATGCTGCTCTTGTTCACTTCTAAAAGATGTTATATCTCCCTGATCAGTGCATGAAATCACTGCCTCCCTTTCATCATCGACATTTAAAAGTTCCCCAAAATATTCCCGCCATCTACCCAATACCTCCATCTCCCCATCTACTAACTCCGTTACTCTGTTTTTAACTGACAAATCCATTCGTTCCCTAAGCTTTCTTAACTTGTTTATCTCCATATTTTTTTCTTATTTTCAGAAAAATTTCTTGCCAGTGCCTCTCCCACTCTTTCATCTGCTCTCTTTTTGCACTCTCTCACCACTCTCTTCACCTTTTACTCTCCATATACTCTGCCCTTCTTATGTCACTTCTGCTTTGTAAAAACCTCTCATAAGCTACCTTTTTCTCTTTTATCACACCCTTTACTTCATCATTCCTCCAATCATTTCTCTTTCCTCCTGCACCCACCCTCCTATAACCACAAACTTTTGCCCCACATTCTAATACTGCATTTTTAAAACTATTCCAACCCCCTTCAACCCCCCCACTACTCATACTTGCACCAGCCCACCTTTCTCTCAATAGTCGCTTATATTTCACCCTAACTTTCTCCTCCCTTAGTTTATACACTTTCACCTCTCTCTTACTTGCTGTTGCCATTTTCCTTTTGTCCTATCTACCTCTTACTCTTAACTGTAGCTACAACTAAATAATGATCCGATATATCAGTTGCCCCTCTATAAACATGTACATCCTGGAGCCTACCCATCAACCTTTTATCCACCAATACATAATTTAACAAACTAATTTCATTACGTGCTATATCATATCTTGTATACTTATTTATCCTCTTTTTCATAAAATATGTATTACTTATTACCAAACCTCTTTCTACACATAGCTCAATTAAAGGCTCCCCATTTTCATTTACCCCTGGCACCCCAAATTTATCTACTACTCCCTCCACATCATTTTTACCCACTTCAGCATTGAGATCCCCAACCACCATTACTCTCTCACTTGGTTCAAAACTTCCCAAGCATTCACTCAACATTTCCAAAAATCTGTCTCTCTCCTCTACACTTCTCTCTTCTCCAGGTGCATATACTCTTACTATAACCCACTTTTCATATCCAACCTTTATTTTACTCCACATAATCCTTGAATTTATGCATTTATGCTCCCTCTTTTCCTGCCATAACTTATCACTCAACATTATTGCTACTCCTTCTTTAGTTCTAACTCTATTTGAAACCCCTGACCTAATCCCATTTATTTCTCCCCACTGAAACTCTCCTACCTTCTTCAGCTTTGTTTCACTTAAAGCCAGGACATCCAGCTTCTTCTCATTCATAACATCCACAATCATCCCTTTCTTATCGTTCGCACAACATCCACGCACATTCAAACATCCCACTTTGACGGTTTTCTTCTTTTTCTTTTTAGTAAGCTATACGGGAAATGGAATTACTAGCCCATTGTTCTCAGCATTTTAGTTCACTTTTACAACACGCATGGCTTACGGAGGAAAGATTCTTATTCCACTTCCCCATGGATATGAAATGAAAAGCACTAAGAACAAGAACTATTAAGGTAAAATCAAAGAAAACTCAGATGAGTGTGTATACATAAACGTGTACATGTATGTGTAGTGACGTAAGTAGAAGTAGCAAGACGTACTGGAAATCTTGCATGTTTATGAGACAGAAAAAAGACACCAGCAATCCTACCCATAGAGATGGGTTAGTTGTAATAGTATAGTTGTCGTAGCCATGAAGGTTATGGGGAATCCCGCTTACCATTGATTATGCCCTCGTCTGCTACACGTCCCCTCTGCTACAAAGCCTCCACGACTACGGTGCTTTTCACACCAACTCCAAGGCTGAGGGACTGATTACTTCATCTTCTGTATATTGTTCTAATGTCTTCAAATTATGTCCTGGAATTTGTATTGATAAAGCCACTGGATGGCGAAACGTCTACAGTAAACATACCAGATGTTGCATATGTGTCTTAATTCCATCTTGTACAAGATCAGGAATCACATATCACATAGGAACTTCCTACTCAAATTTTTAGCTTTACCCCAAGTCCTGTCTTCTTTACGCACTCACTACTTGACACGTCCCCACACGTACTTGTACGAAGTGAGGTACAACTTTCCCCATACATTCATTTCTCCTCTCACTTATGTACCTGCTCAGGAGATGTGCCTGGTGTTATACTCACCCCAAGATCCTTTTCCTTGACTGAGTTTTGTAGTCTCTGGCCCTCTAAACTGTACTCCGTCTGCGGTCTTCTTTGCCCTTCCCTAATCTTCACGACTTTGCACTTAGTGGGGTTAAACTCCAAAAGTGTGTGTGTGTGTGTGTGTGTGTGTGTGTGTGTGTGTGTGTGTGTGTGTGTGTGTGTGTGTGTGTACTCACCTAGTTGAGGTTACAGGGGTCGAGTCCAAGCTCCTGGCCCCGCTTCTTCACTGGTCGCTACTAGGTCACTCTCCCTGAACCGTGAGCTTTATCATACCTCTTCTTAAAGCTATGTATGGATTCTGCCTCCACTACATCGCTTCCCAAACTATTCCACTTCCTGACTACTCTGTGGCTGAAGAAATACTTCCTAACATCCCTGTGATTCATCTGTGTCTTCAACTTCCAACTGTCCCCTTGTTGTGTGTGTGTGTGTGTGTGTGTGTGTTTCGTCGCGTAAAAAATACTTGGGATAACAGTGAAGACAGCGTGCTAAGCAGGCAGGTTGTGGGAGAGGACAGACAGACAAACGGAGAAGGGGACAGGCAAGCAGGAAGATAGGAAGGAAGGCAGACAAGCAGGAAGGTAGGAAGGAAGGCAGACAAGCAAGAAGGAAGGCAGACAAGCAGGTATTAAGGAAGGCAGACAAGCAAGAAGGAAAGAAGGAAGGCAGACAAGCAAGAAGAAAGGAAGGCAGACAAGCAAGAAGGAAGGCAGAAAAGCATTTATTAAGGAAGGCAGACAAGCGTGTATTAAGGAAGGCAGACAAGCGTGTATTAAGGAAGGCAGACGAGCAAGAAGAAAGGAAGGCAGACCAGCAAGAAGGAAGGCAGACAAGCAGGTATTAAGGAAGGCAGACAAGCGTGTATTAAGGAAGGCAGACAAGCGTGTATTAAGGAAGGCAGACAAGCGTGTATTAAGGAAGGCAGATAAGCGTGTATTAAGGAAGGCAGACAAGCGTGTATTAAGGAAGGCAGACGAGCAAGAAGAAAGGAAGGCAGACCAGCAAGAAGGAAGGCAGACAAGCAGGTATTAAGGAAGGCAGATAAGCATGAAGAAAGGAAGGTAGACAGGTATTAAGAAAGGTAGACAAGCAGGAAGAAAGGAAGGCAGACCAGCAGGAAAAGAGAAAGGCAGATAAGCAGGAAGGAAGGCAGACAAGCAGTTATTAAGGAAGGCAGACAAACAGGAAGGAAGGCAGACAAACAGGTATTAAGGCAGACAAACAGGAAGGAAGGCAGACAAACAGGTAGGATGAAAGGCAGACAAGCAGGAAGAAAGGAAGGCAGACAAGCAGGAAGGACGACAGACAAGTAGGAAGGAAGGCAGACAAGCGGGAAGGAAGGCAGACAAGCAGGGAAGAAGGAAGACAGGCAGACAAGCAGGAAGGAAGAAAGGCAGACAAGCAGGTAGGATGGAAGGCAGACAAGCAGGTAGGGAGGGAGGAGAGGAAGGGGAGGGAATTCAGAGAAGGGAGAGCAGGGGAGGGGGGGGGCTATAAGTGGTTCTACGCGTCGCCCGCAGGAACACCAGCAGACGAAGAGTCAAGGTCACGACAGAAGCATCTTTCACCACGACAAGGTCGCGTCTCCCAACACCTGACAATAACAAGGTCGCCCCTCCCAGCACTTGACCATGACAAGGTCGCCCCTCCCAGCACTTGACCATGACAAGGTCGCCCCTCCCAGCACTTGACCATGACAAGGTCGCCCCTCCCAGCACTTGACCATGACAAGGTCGCCCCTCCCAGCAGAGAGAGAGAGAGAGAGAGGGGCAGGAGGAGATAGAGACATTAAGCATCAAACAGGAAAATCATACTAGGCTGGTCTTTCTCAAACCCAAGCCACTAGACATTAGTGACAGTATTTCTTAACGCCCGAAGATGAGGCTTGCAGCCTCTCTAGTCCCTTCAACTGTCAGGAACCAGATCAAGAATTTTGTGTACCAGAGGATTCTTAACTCTTATGCCTTCCTTACGAATAATAAAGTTACTGCTTTAGTCTAGGTGAAGGCTAAATATCTTCTTTTGCATTTAGTGTTTTTTTTTTTTTTTGCTGGATGTATGATGAAAATTAATATTAGTAAATCTTTGACAGTGATGAGATGATAGATCATCAGTGGTCACTGAGTATTACGTTGTGTATGGAAATATTAAATCACCGGTGAAAATCGTAACGCGATTGTAAACAACTCGGGTAACGGTCAGAGTTGGATTTCATGGCAAGCCATGAATTCCAACGTTTTCTGTTCCCCGACACATTAAATCAGATGTGTTAGAGTAATGTTTGCACAGATACAGGACAGGGATCGCTCCTGCCCTCTAACCTCGCAATCTCATGCTCGTAGACATGTAACACAAAAAAAATAATATTTTAAAAGAGGCTAGGCTCAAGATTATCCTTGTATCAAATTAGTCTTGAGCGAAACGTCACTGACAACAGTCCTGTTCTACATTTTGTGGTTTTACACCCACTTGTCGGCTTGTTGCCGCAGTCACCTTCCACGTATACATTTACAAGTTATCTAATTTACATCCCATTGGAGATCTTTATGACTCTTCAATAGACTGGCATTATGGTCTCCAAGGCTAATACTAGGCTCACTGTTACCGTAATCGGGAGACACATCAAGCTGAAATTGAATATCAGGAGCATAAACATTGACGTTGATAGCCTAGGAGTTGCCTGCATGTGCCTGAAGTCGGATACTTTATGTTTGCTGCTTTGCAGAGCCGTGAGTGAGCAAGACAAGTTCTTCTTAACATAACTCACGCAGGAGCTGGTTGATCTTGGAAGATATAGAGTGTATATCCCGCCATCTCAGGAGGACGTTCTTCATCTTGTAGTCAACACTCTTGCAAACACACCACATCAATATTTATGGAAACTCTAATAATGGAACCAGATGGCGTACTGCCGACACTACTGAACAAAAGAGACAGGCTGCAGAACAAGTGTTTATTGTGACAGCTTTTCTCTCTGAAGAAAGCTAGATCTACGCAGAGCGAAATCGTTTTCCCAAAGCGATTATTATATTAAGGAGGCATCGCTAAGCTTGTTCTGGAACCTACATCTTTTCTTTATAAGTATAATGATGACTTAGGTAGTGTAAGGTCTTCATTATAGATGCAATATTCCATGAAAAACTGTTGAATCAATCTCGTTTGCTTCTGTCTCGTGCTCTAACCATGGTGTATGCATTTCTTTTTATTTAATATTTTATACAAAGAACTAAAATCGCACAATATAGTTTGCACATCATGGTGGTTATAACCAGTAACTTCAAGCAACATCGTGCATCTTGACGCCTTGTTCCTACCTGGAGTCTCCTTCAGTCTAGTCTATTTACAATCGAATCTGCCTGTAGTCGATTTTGGAGGTTACCGCCTCAGCGGCTCGGTGCCAGACCAACCCACACTGTTGCTGGCTTGATCGACCTGGCTGTTGGTGATATCCACATGCAGTCTAATGTATGCACCACAGCCCTGCTGATTATAAACTGAACTGAGGAACTTGTCAACTTCCCACTTGAAGACAGCCTGTTAGTAACTCCCCTTGTGTATAAATGGAGGGGTGATGAAAAGTCCTTACCTCCAACCAACAGCCCCTGCTTTTCGTTGACTGGTTCTTTTATATGGAGCGATTTCAGCATGCTAGTTTGGGACCAGTCCCTCCGGTTATTAGAGCTCGTGTTTTGTCTTGAAAATCGGTCGAATCCATCCCCAAATATCCTGCTGCTTAGAGACTTTACCAGGAAACAACTTAAATGGAAGAATGTAGCAAGGGCTGTCATTGCAAAGAGTCTCTGGAAGAACAGCCCAACGCAAAAGAATTATTAAATCTATGCTATAAATTCGCCTTATATCAACAGATTACTGAACAGACCAGACTGGGCGGCATCCCAGAGCTTATTTTTATGAGCAGTGAGGACCTAGTTCGGGACATTACGGTGTCAAAGGCTGCAATCTTAGGCCATAAAATAATTGAGGCACAGACCAGCGTGGTCAGTGGCCTGGGAGAGAGAAAATGATCAAGTATGAGGACGAGTCAACAGATTCAGCTACAAGAAGAACATCAACTGGGACCAAATAAATTGCGAACTTAGCGAGATACACTGGGATGATGGTATGACCACCCAAGATCTCAACCAGTTCCTCTGGAAGATGAGTTCTTTGGAGCTCACAGTACGCTCTAGTGATATACTTTTGTGGCAAAGGAGATAATGCAACTCGAGACAGAAATGCGCTCTTTCTACAGGCGAAGTTGACATATAACAGAGCTTCTCAAAGCCAGCAGCCTCTCTGAAGCAAGAAGGGAAACTCCGGTTAGAGAAATGGAGATCATCGAGCATATGAAGTATAGAAGAGATAACGGAAGCAAAGAGTCATAAATGAAATTAACAGAAATCCCAAATACTTTCTTATAGAAAAGCAAGGGCTTAAACCACATCCAGTATAAGACCTTTACTTAAAGGAGACGGAACATACACTATCGGCAATAAGGAAATGAGTGAAATATTAAAGTTACATTACGACTCTGTGAACAGATCGAAGACCCAAACGAGTTTTTCACGAATAAGATTCAAAACACTTCCAACATCTCCACGATTTCTGACATAACCCTCTCTCCAGTTGACTTCGAGGAAGCCATCAACAGCATGCCCATGCATTCTGCTCCAGGTCCAGACTCGTGGAATTCCATAATCACCAAAAATTATAAGAAACCACTGTCTCAGACCTCTATTATTTTATGGAGAAGAATGCTGGACACAGGTGACATCCAAATGTCACTGAAAACTTTTGATATTATCTCTTTTGACAAGGAAGGCAGTAATTTATTTTTAAAAACATACCTTTGATATACCTTTGAAGAGTTTCGAGAATTTCTCTACTCTCTGAGCCCGCCCATGGGCCTGGCCCGTCTGGTGCTTGTCTGGTCAACCAGGCTGTTGCTGCTGGAGGCCCACTGCTCCACATATCCATTACAGCCTGGGTGATCTGCCACTTGGTGAAGATACTTGTCCAGTTTCCTCTTGAAGACTTCTACACATGTTCCAGCCGTGTTTCTGATATCTTCTGGTAAGATATTGAATAGTCTGGGACCCCGGATGTTGATACAGTGTTCCCTTATTGTTCCCACCGCACCCCTGCTCCTCACTGGGTTTATTTTACACTTCCTCCCATATCTCTCACTCCAGTAAGTTCTTATGGCAGTGTGCAGATTTGGGACCAAGCCCTCGAGTACTTTCCAGGTATATATTATCATGTATCTCTCTCTCCTCCGCTCCAGTGAGTACATGTTCAAGACTTGAAGGCGTTCCCAGAAGTTTAGGTGCTTTACTGGCTCAGTGTGAGCCGTAAACGATCTCTGTATTTGTTCCAGCTCTGATATTTCTCTTGCCTTGAACGGGGCCGTCAGCACTGAGCAATATTCTAAATGAGGAAGCACTAGCGATTTGAAGAGTGTCACCATCGGCATTATTTCCCTTGTTTTGAAAGTTCTCAATACCCACCCAGTCATCTTTTTGGCTGTCGTGATCTTTGTCTTGTTATGGTCTTTAAGAGAAAGGTCAGCTGACGTAATTATTCCCAGGTCTTTTACGTGTTCCTTACGTTCTGTTTGGTGATCCTCTTGAGTTTTGTATATAGTGTTCCTTTTGAGTTCTTTATTCTTTCCATACCTAAGCAGCTGGAACTTATCACCATTGAACGTCTTGTTGTTCTCTACTGCCCACTGGAAAACCATGTTTATGTCTTCCTGTACTTTTTCAGTGTCCTCTACCGTAGTGACTTTCATGCTTATTTTAGTATCATCTGCAAATGATGATACAAAAGTGTGCGGGGTGTTTTTATCTATGCTATGAGGATGAGAAACAGCAGAGGCTCCAGGACAGTGCCTTGGGGCACTGACTTTTTGATCTCGCTGATGGTAGATCTTGCCCTGTTCACTACTAGTTTTTGTGTTCTGTGTGTTAGGAACCCGAAAATCCATCTGCCTACCTTCCCCGTAATGCCCATGGCCTTCATTTTGTGCGCTATCACTCCATGATCGCATTTGTCAGACGCTTTTGCACAATCTGTATAAATCAGATCTGCGTTTTGGTCGCCTTCCAGTGCCTCCGTAATTCTGTCATAATGGTTCAGCAGCTGTGACAGGCATGATCGTCCTGCTCTAAAACCATGCTGGTTCAGGTTATGTTGGGTGTGCTGGTCCATGAAATTTGTAACCTGCCGTCTCATCACTCTTTCGAAGATTTTATGATGTGAAAGGTTAGGGCTACTGGTCTGTAATTTTTAGCTAGTGCTCAACTACCTCCCTTATGCAAAGGAGCTATGTCTGCACTCTTTAAGTGCTGAGGGCTCGTGCTAATGGTACTTTACACTTCTTTATAAATAGAGCTTTCCATGATTTTGGTCCAGGTGCTGAGTGAGTGGGGATGTTTTCCATTTCTTTTTCGAAATCTATGGGATATGTACTAATGTTAGTTAGTTGGTCTGTGCGGCCTTCTACTGGAGTGAAAAATATTTCTGCATTTTCTACCTTGCTGTCATTTAGTGGGTTGCTGAACACCGACTCATACTTTTCTTTTAGGATTTCACTCATTTCCTGTTCATCGTCAGTATACGAGTCTCATCTTAGTAGTGGTACAATTCTACAGGTAGTTCTTAGTTTGGATTTTGCGTAGGAATAGAAATATTTTGGGTTTCTTGTAATATCCTGTATGGCCCTTTGTTCCCTTTGTACTTCTTCTGTTAAGTATGACATCCTAAGTTTTTGCTCTAATTCAGTGATCTCTCGGCTAAGTTTATCTTTCCTCTGCTGAAGCATATTTGTGTTTTTAAGCACTTCAGTAACCCTTTTCTTCTTCTGCACCATCTCCTACGCTCTCTCTCTCTCTATCTGATCTCCTTCTGAGATTCCTCAATGGTACGTGCTTTATACATACCTTGTATGCTTCTGTATTCAGCTTCTCCAGGCACTGGTGGGGGTTTAGGGTGTTCATGTCTGATTCCCAGGATATGTCTGATAGCTCTTGGTTTATTTTTTCCCAGTCAGTTCTGTGGTTGTTAAAATTAAACTTACTGAACATCCCGTCTCTAACATTAGTGACGCAGTTCCCTAACCCTGAGTTAATACTCGTTTGAACTTCTATGATGTTGTGGTCAAAGTATATTGTTTTTGTAACTGTTGTCTCTGATTAGTTCTTCGTTGTTTGTGAACACCAAATCCAGGGTATTTTCATTTCTAGCGGGATCATTTATCTGTTGGTTTAAAGAGTACTTTTCACAAAGCTTCATTAGTTCCCTGGTATGTACCTGTTGAGCCAGGGTGCTTCCCGGGGATATTTCTGGTATAACATTGTGTTGCGCCATCTTCCATTTTACATGAGGGAGATTAAAATCTCCAAGGAGTATAATAATTGGCGTGAGATTTTCTAGCCTATCCAGATAGCTATCTATCTTACTTAGCTGATCTGTGAATTCCTCAGCAGTTGCTGATGGTGGTTTGTATACTAGGATAATTACCAAATTCCTGTTTTCAACGTTATTGCCGAGGATTTCTACTGTATCATTCGTAAAATTTAGCAATTCTGTGCAACAGAAAATATCTTTTACATAGATTCCTACTTCTCCCTGTAACCTATTAATTCTATCACATCTATACATGTTATAGTTTCCTATCTTTATCTCTTCGTCCAAAACTTCCCTCGTATGTGTTTCTGTAAATGCTCCGAACATGGTATTCACTTCTGACAGGATCACACTGACATAAATAACTGTTGTTTTTATTTGATTTCAAACCCTGAATATTTGCAAATATGAAGCAGGAATTACCATTACCATTTTGCTGTGTTTCGTTAGTACCACTGGTGATGTACTGCCTGGTATGTCCCCTGGTGTACATACCCTTGTTTCTCCAGCACTGACTTTGCATTTTTTTGTTTATTCGGCCCTGTTGGGCTGATGCCTGGTTTGATATGCCCCATTTTGCTGCCCATCTGCCCTCTCTGTAGCATTCCCCCTTTTTGACTCTTTCTTTGGTTCGATCGCTTTTCTTTATGTCTAAAAAAGGATTGCTGTCCATTTTCCCTTTTTCTGCTTTCTCTGTAGCGCTACGTTCCTTTTAGGTGATGGTCTGGGCAGCTCAGGCCATAACATTCTCTGTACTGTGTTGAAGCTTCACACATTTCTGAATGGAAGTACCTGCTGCACTCTTTGTTGAAACGACACTTTCTCTTCCTCAATATGTTGACACATTTTCTGGTGTGTTTATTCCAGCAAGCTCTGCCGTATAGGCACATACGCTTTACTTAGTATCTGCAAATATTTTGACTGCTTATATTTACTGCTTCTGTGTCTTTTCCAAGATCTGTCACCTGATCTGAGTTCTCTTGTTCTCTTTCATCTAGGCGTATTTCTTCCCTTTTTTCGTTTTTGTTTGTTCCTGCTCTAGCTTTCTCTTCCTCCCTTTCCCTTCCCTCTGTGTTATGTACCCATGTTTCGTTCTTTTCCGACTTGCTTTGTTTGACGTTTTTCTACTCTTATTTCCACTCCTTGGCTTTCATCTTTATCTGCGCTTTCCTCCATTTCTGGTTCCTTACCCCCTGCTAACTTCACACATTATCAGAATCTTTGAACGGTTCCTAAGAAGCAAGACTGCAATCACATTAACCACAACACTTACACAATCCAGGGCAGCACGGGCTTAGGGCAGGTCGCTTGTGTCTTTCAAAACTGCTATATCACTACGATGCTGTCCTGGATGCCCTGGAAGACAAGCTAATATAGTGTACACTGATTTAGCAAAAGTGTTTGACTAGTGCGACCATGCGTGAAAAAATAGTTACTGTAGAAGTGTGCAGATGGATATTTAACTTTTTAAGAAATAGGACCCAGAGAGTAGGAGCATCCAGAGTGAAGTCGGAAGCTGCCTTAGTGAGAACCTCTGTTCCTCGTGACACACTTCTAGTTCTCATTCTTATATCCAGCATTAACAAAGACACGAATCATAGCACCATAACATCCTTTGCTGATGACACTGGAATCTTTATCAGAGTAGCATTCATTTAACACACAGCGAATCTTCAAGTGGATATAAATAAAAGCCTTCCAGTGGGCCTCAGACAATGCTATGTTTAACGAAAACAAGTTTCAGTTGCTCCGCTGTGGAAGAATGAAGGAAATAAAGGCTAACGGCGTACAGGATCAACTCAGATCATTCTGTAGAACGAATGTCTGATGTGCAAGACTTGGGAGTAATGATGTCAGTTCTCACATTCAAGGATGACATCATTGTTGTCATTGCTACCACAAGGAAAATGGCTGGATAACTAGAACTTAAAAGATAAGAGATGCTAAGCCAATGATGATATTTTCAAGCCACTTACTCTCTCCAGGCTAGAATACTTTTGTTTATCCATCGGCCCCTTCAAGGCAGGCGAGATTGCTGACCTGAAAAGCCTACAGGGAACTTTCACTTCCTGTGTACACTAAATTCTATGTTATGTTGAATCTTTGTAGGATCTGCTTAAAGATTTTGATAATGTATAACATTAGCACTGTCAGTTTATAGTATTTTTGTAGTTGTTTTACTGTCATTTTCGTAGAGTGGTGCAATATCAGTGGCTTAATGACTGTGGAATGACACCAGTGTCCCGGCTTCTTCTTCATACAATAATTAGGGCATGAGTTAGTGGTGTCTTTCAATTTCCTGTGAATGAGTTCCATGAGTACGGGGCAGAGTGAATGGACATGCTTTCAGTGCCTTCTTCGAAATCAAGTTGGGATAGCATTTCGAGCCTCTGTAAACTGATTAATGCTTCCCTGAACACAGAGTCGTACTGTGACTTTAGTATTTCACTCATTTATTTATTGACATCAGTTTATGTTCCATCTCTTTTAACTAAGAGCCCTAAACTGGATGTGGTTAATCTCCCTGGATTCTGCGTAGGAGGAAACGTATTTGAGATTTCTTCTGACAGTCGTAGCACTTGCGCTTATAAGGACGATGATGTCCTACATCTGGCAGAAGACGTAAACATCCGGATGTACATAATTAAATCCATGAGAAAGTGCCAAACCCATGAGGGGCATGTAGCGCCTGAGGAAATACGAGTTATCAGATTTTTTAAACGAATTAGGGGTAAATAGGCCCAATTCCCTGGATCAAGATCCGTTCACCGACATTATTTAGATTGCCCAGATGTGTCGAGGGAGAGGCAGTGGGGCGTACCCAGCTGGCGACATCTTGGATCCCATCTCACTGTCTTTCACTGTCTCTCCAGTCAGTTCCTAAAGAACACACGAATATTGTGATGCTTAACATACTGTTATGGTGTTGGCATCCAGGTGTGGCCCGGTGTGGCCAGGTGTGGCCCGGTATACCCGGATATCACTAGTGCTGAGCGCATCATAAATCTCATCCTCATTCTTGGCCACAAACACATAATTGTTCTGTTTTTTTATGAATCCTTGCGGCTGTTGGATTCTTGGCTGCCTCCGTAAGTGAGGCAGACTTGCTGGAGAGAAGAGTTGTCAGGGACACCTTCCTTTGATCTCTCATCTAGAGATTAAATATCTGGGTAGCAGAATAGTAGACAATAACCAACCGGGGAGGTGCTGAGGGTGAAATATACACAGTAGGAGGATAGAACAGCTCTCGCTTCACATGGTGAGGGTTGAAATACTGGGCTCGTTTTCTTACACCGGTTATCTATATTCACCCATTAGTTAAAAATGGGTACCTGGGAGTTAGTCGACTGGTGATAAAACTGACGTAATTTGCCCGAAATGCTCTGCATAACAAGCGGCTTTCTATATAGTAGTATGTCATTGATGTCAACTAGGCCTGTATACCTTATACATATACTCGTAGAAATAAAGATATTATTATTATTATTATTATTATTATTATTATTATTATTATTATTATTATTATTATTATTATTATTATTAAATACTGTCCTCTTTTTTGTACGAGTGTGAAACATGTACACACAGGTAGTAGGTTGGTAAACATCAAGCATACAGGGAACTACTGTCGTTCTGTCATTTATTCACAGAGATATTATCCGTTTTTCACACGAGTGTGAATACTAGGTAGTAGGCTAGTAGGTAGCAACCATACTAGGTAGTAGGCTAGTAGGTAGCAACCATACTAGGTAGTAGGCTAGTAGGTAGCAACCATACTAGGTAGTAGGCTAGTAGGTAGCAACCATACTAGGTAGTAGGCAGCAACCATACTAGGTAGTAGGCTAGTAGGTAGCAACCATACTAGGTAGTAGGCTAGTAGGTAGCAACCATACAAAAAGCAACTAATTTCTGCCACATAAGTGGCAAAATGAAGCCTATTAAAGGTTTAAAATCTGGTGGAATTGCTGGTATTTTCTTCGTCTGGTGAGCGTGCAGCATGACAAGTGAATATCACAAGCTGATACTTATATTCAGAATGGAATTAAATTTTATTTCTAAAATAATAAGCATTTTATGAGGACCGGTGTAAGACTGGGTCGCGGGGGCGATGGACACATTATTAGACATTAATAATTAATAGTAGGAATAGCGTATTCATAGGAAAATAGAAAACTCTGATGAAGCACAAAGCGCCTGGGTAAATGCGTGACCCATGACTTGTGATTTGCAACCTGTACCATGTGACCTGTGTTGTGTCCTGTGATCTGTCTCTAGACACAGGTCACAAGATACATACTAGGTAGGGGGGGGGGTAATCAGATTTGACCCCGTGGAAGGGAAGAGTTGTTCCGACTCCTGGAATCAATATTCATTCTTTAAAGAAAAAAAAAGGCACAATACCATGACTGGAACAATACACAGATAACCCGCACATAGAAGAGAGAAGCTTATGATGACGTTTCGGTCCGACTTGGACCATTTACAAAGTCACACTAACGCAAAAGAGTTAGCGAGCCAGTACATATAGGCGAGAAGGACAGGGACGGGACGGGACCAAGAGAGGAAGAAAAGGATGTGATGGTAGTGGTAATACTGGAAGTGTTAAGGAAAAATGTCTATGATAATAGAATTATTATACCTAGGTCGTCAAGTGCATCACTAATTACCCGACTTATATGTTATTTAGTTAACTTTACAGTTATATTGCTTATCACAAACCCGTCACTTGTGCAGTGGGCAAACAGGATCACAGAGGTACTTATGAGGTCTGAGACCTGACATCTCAGAACATCTACAAGTTACAGTAGTTGTGAGATATTTACTGTACGAAATATTAGATAAGTTACAGTTGCTCTGATATATTCACTGTGCCCAATATTATGCAAGTCACAGTGGCTGTGAGACACTAGAGACCATACCCCCGGTCGGGATTGAACCCGCGGTCATAGAGTCTCAAAACTCCAGCCCGTCGCGTTAGCCACTAGACCAGCTAGCCACAATAAGATTCATCCAACTAGGTATATTTCTACACCACAGGAAGGTTAGCACAGGCACCACGCTAGCTGGAGATTCGTCTGTAAAAACTTGCATTTGTGGTCACAGAGGTGCCTGTGCTAACCTTCCTGTGGTGTAGAAATATACCTAGTTGGATGAATCTTATTGTGGCTAGCTGGTCTAGTGGATAACGCGACGGGCTGGAGTTTTGAGACTCTATGACCGCGGGTTCAATCCCGGCCGGGGGTATGGTTTGTTTGCAATCGTGTCATTACGATTTCTTGAGTCACACTTGAGACGTTACAGTTGTGTGTTATGCAAGTTACAGTGGTATTTAGGCAAGTTACATTACTTACGAGTTATTTGCAAGAGGCAAACTCAGGATATTTTTCAAAATTGCTGGGAATATGTCACCTTGGATATAAGACATCAGTAAGCAAGTTGATTCCTAATTCATAGAGTTCTCACACTGAAGCACATAATGACGCAATGTGTGGCAGTAGCTGCGCTACCAGAGTGTACATAATGACGCAATGTGTGGCAGTAGCTACGCTACCAGAGTGTACATAATGACGCAAGGTGTGGCAGTAGCTACGCTACCAGAGTGTACATAATGACGCAAGGTGTGGCAGTAGCTACGCTACAAGAGTGTACATAATGACGCAAGGTGTGGCAGTAGCTACGCTACAAGAGTGTACATAATGACGCAAGGTGTGGCAGTAGCTACGCTACAAGAGTGTACATAATGACGCAAGGTGTGGCAGTAGCTACGCTACAAGAGTGTACATAATGACGCAAGGTGTGGCAGTAGCTACGCTACAAGAGTGTACATAATGACGCAAGGTGTGGCAGTAGCTACGCTACCAGAGTGCACATAATGACGCAAGGTGTGGCAGTAGCTACGCTACCAGAGTGTACATAATGACGCAAGGTGTGGCAGTAGCTACGCTACAAGAGTGTACATAATGACGCAAGGTGTGGCAGTAGCTACGCTACAAGAGTGTACATAATGACGCAAGGTGTGGCAGTAGCTACGCTACCAGAGTGCACATAATGACGCAAGGTGTGGCAGTAGCTACGCTACAAGAGTGTACATAATGATGCAAGGTGTGGCAGTAGCTACGCTACAAGAGTGTACATAATGACGCAAGGTGTGGCAGTAGCTACGCTACAAGAGTGTACACATAATGACGCAAGGTGTGGCAGTAGCTACGCTACGAGAGTGCACATAATGACGCAAGGTGTGGCAGTAGCTACGCTACGAGAGTGCACATAATGATGCAAGGTGTGGCAGTAGCTACGCTACGAGAGTGCACATAATGACGCAAGGTGTGGCAGTAGCTACGCTACGAGAGTGCACATAATGACGCAAGGTGTGGCAGTAGCTACGCTACGAGAGTGCACATAATGACGCAAGGTGTGGCAGTAGCTACGCTACAAGAGTGTACACATAATGACGCAAGGTGTGGCAGTAGCTACGCTACGAGAGTGCACATAATGACGCAAGGTGTGGCAGTAGCTACGCTACGAGAGTGCACATAATGATGCAAGGTGTGGCAGTAGCTACGCTACGAGAGTGCACATAATGACGCAAGGTGTGGCAGTAGCTACGCTACGAGAGTGCACATAATGACGCAAGGTGTGGCAGTAGCTACGCTACGAGAGTGCACATAATGACGCAAGGTGTGGCAGTAGCTACGCTACAAGAGTGCACATAATGACGCAAGGTGTGTCAGTAGCTACGCTACCAGAGTGTACATAATGACGCAAGGTGTGGCAGTAGCTACGCTACAAGAGTGCACATAATGACGCAAGGTGTGGCAGTAGCTACGCTACAAGAGTGTACATAATGACGCAAGGTGTGGCAGTAGCTACGCTACAAGAGTGTACATAATGACGCAAGGTGTGGCAGTAGCTACGCTACAAGAGTGCACATAATGACGCAAGGTGTGGCAGTAGCTACGCTACAAGAGTGTACATAATGACGCAAGGTGTGGCAGTAGCTACGCTACAAGAGTGTACATAATGACGCAAGGTGTGGCAGTAGCTACGCTACAAGAGTGTACATAATGACGCAAGGTGTGGCAGTAGCTACGCTACAAGAGTGTACATAATGACGCAAGGTGTGGCAGTAGCTACGCTACAAGAGTGCACATAATGACGCAAGGTGTGGCAGTAGCTACGCTACAAGAGTGTACATAATGACGCAAGGTGTGGCAGTAGCTACGCTACAAGAGTGTACATAATGACGCAAGGTGTGGCAGTAGCTACGCTACAAGAGTGCACATAATGACGCAAGGTGTGGCAGTAGCTACGCTACAAGAGTGTACATAATGACGCAAGGTGTGGCAGTAGCTACGCTACCAGAGTGTACATAATGACGCAAGGTGTGGCAGTAGCTACGCTACAAGAGTGTACATAATGACGCAAGGTGTGGCAGTAGCTACGCTACAAGAGTGTACATAATGACGCAAGGTGTGGCAGTAGCTACGCTACAAGAGTGCACATAATGACGTAAGGTGTGGCAGTAGCTACGCTACAAGAGTGCACATAATGACGCAAGGTGTGGCAGTAGCTACGCTACCAGAGTGTACATAATGACGCAAGGTGTGGCAGTAGCTACGCTACAAGAGTGCACATAATGACGCAAGGTGTGGCAGTAGCTACGCTACAAGAGTGCACATAATGACGCAAGGTGTGGCAGTAGCTACGCTACAAGAGTGCACATAATGACGCAAGGTGTGGCAGTAGCTACGCTACAAGAGTGTACACATAGGGCTACATCAGCCGGTGCGTATCTCAGTGTATATCTGCTATAAGTTCACTTCAATTTATTTTTTAGGGATTAAAATATACATGAGTTGTGGCGCACCTCACACAAGCACCCTTGATGACCTGGTAGTCAACTGGTTGTAAACCATATAAACCAAACAAACAGCTCTTGGTACAAGCTCCTCCTGATACGTGCCGGCTGCCCGGCCGGCTCCGGCTGGGCTGTTGGAAGCATCGTAGACACATGCGTGATAATAGATGGACTTACCGGTATTAATCCCTCTGTGACACAAGTCACTGTAGTTCGGTTGCTCTCGTCTTCTTTTCCATTTGCTTCAGTTGTTTATTACCCCCGTCATGAAAGTTACCATCATTATAAACTCAAGACCCAGATGAGCCATAGGAATGGCAGGCAGTTGTTATTTAGTCGCAGAGTAGCTGAAAATGGAACGAACTAGATGGGGCTGTGGTAGGGGGAAACATCATTTACAGCTTCATGAACAGGTATGACAGCCCTGGAGGCCACGGCCCAGAGAGGAATGTTAGGCGGGCGCAGTTTGTTGGGTCGTCAGGAGGTGTTCACTGCTTCAGCTGTGTGTTCTGAGGAAATTAAGTGGGTGGTCAGTTTTTGTATAGTGAAGGTGTCTGGCGACCAGGTGAATACATTATACAGGCGTCTGCCAGTCCGTCTGGGCGTCTGTCTGCCTAGGCGTGTATGGCAGGTGATGAATTTCCAGAATAAAAAAAAATGTGGAGGCATTTATGGGTAAAAGTCACGAATTTAGATCCACTGATTTGGATATACAGAAGACAGACATATCTGAGAGGTAATCTTTTTATTTTAGTGCGAAATGAAGCGACCACAAACATTTTTTTTTTATATATGAATAAAATCAAAAGCCGACATTTATGAACAGATTTAGGGAAACCGGGTAGCCAGAAAAAAGTGCTGAGGGTGGGAAGTAGAGTGTCTGCACTCTGAAGGAGGAGTGGGTAACAGACGAGCCTGGCCCATGGCCAGGCTCCGAAAGTAGTGAAACTCTCGAAACTCTTCGAATGTATGTTGCACTTCTCCAGTTCACATGACAGTAATGTTCACGTCTAGCACCTCAGCTACTGAATGAATGATGGTGAATGTGTATCCTCTCCTGAGTAAGCCTATCTGGGAACTCGAGACATTAAAATCTCTACTGAAGGAGGCTGAAATATTTCATAATAACGATGTGTCGGGTAAAAATTTATTATATTATGAAATGTAAAGCAAACTTCTCGGAGACGAGTATGTTGAGAATGGTATAAAATATTGACAAGTTGAAGATTAAGACACATGTGCAACAGCTGGGTATCTTTATTATTGAAACGTAAGATACAGCATAATACACAGAACTAGACTAAACATATAATTCACTGCAGGAGATTGCTGCAGTTGTCATAAATCGCACGAGAGAGATATTTTGATAATGTTTCGTCGAAACTCATCCTCTGGAAGGTGAAAGATATGAAGCTGTCATATTTATACACCAATGTTTCTAGTTGAAAATTCATGACTCTTCATTTAAATCTATTTGAAAAAAGTGTATTAGTGCATGTTTCTCTGAAAGAGGATGAGCACACATGTGTGTATAATAAATCGTCTATACGACACTTGCACATTTTACCAGTTACTCTGAAACTCACAAGTGACGACACGTAAGATCCAGTCAGGTGGCACAGCTTCGCTTGTCTCAACTGGGCACAGCTTCACTGGTCTCATCTGGGCACATCATAAGATTCCAAAATTGCCAACCCCCAGCCTGTCGTATTCATTTAATCATTGCCCAACCACTGCAGAATGCAGAAGTATGTTCTGTTGGAATGGTATTTGGTCGCAACAAATGTGGGTGGAAGACACTCAAGCCTAAATTCTGAACGAGGTCATGACTTCCGGCTAACACGACTCGAGTAAATAATGTGCCCATACTTGTCTGTGAAAATGTTTTGGTTAGACGATATAACCTGTGTATGATCTCATCTTCAGTGAATTTCGTCGCTTAATTTTCACTTGTGATATTTAGGAGCTTCTTCATGGAATCCAGATACCTTTTGGTGTAGCGTAAATATGCAAGATGCCAAGTGGCTGCGTGAGGATTGGGAATCATCTGGGTGAACATACAGATGGAGATCCCAGTCACCAGTACGCTCTGCACGAATGATCAGCTTTAACACTCGTGCTTTATGTAGAAAGGGACCTGGGAGTAGTAATGTCTGAGAATCTCACTTTCAAGGATCACAACAGTGCCACGATCGCAAGTGCAAATAAAATGATAGGATGGATAATGAGAACGTTCAAAGCGAGAGATCCCAAGCCAATGATGATCCTTTTCAAATCACTTGTTCTCTCTAGGCTGGAATACTGCTGTACATTAACATCCCACTGGGGCAATCGGGAAGTGTCTGCGGCGAAGGGGCGTCGTTGCAGGGCAGTCTAGCAGGTAGTGCAGAAAGGGCCTCGAGACCATCCGGTCACAGTGGCAGCAAAGCTCTTCTCCCGCTCGTTCGATAAGTCTTTTGGCAGTGGGGTACCCAAGGCGCTGGTTCTCTGTGCAGATCTCTCCTGACAGTGGTATCTGTTCCAGTGCTGATATTACTTTGCATCTCTTCGTGGGAAGAGATGCAAAGATCATTTATTGCCCACATAGAGCTAGTAAAGCATTTAAATTACTGGTAATGTTTGAGGATCTGGTCTTAAATTTGTACACTGCCATAACAAAATACTGGAGTGAGAGAAATATGGGAGAATGTGTAAAATAATCAGAGTGAACAACAGTGCCGCCATGAGCGCAATAAGAGAGCATTGTATTACCATCCATAGGCCCAGACTGTTGAACACTCTGCTACAAGTTATCAGAAGCATTGCTGGAACAAGTGCAGAAATATTTAAGAACAGGATAAGTACCTCTACCAAGTGCAAGATCAATCAGGCTGTGATGGATATATAGACTAGAGGGCCACCGGCAGTAGCAGCCTAGATGATCAGGTCAACACCAGGCAAGCCTGGCCCAGGGCCGGGCTGCAAGAGTAGGAAAGTTCTCGAAACCCTTCAGTGGTATATTAAGGGTGGATCATCCATGATCTGTGTGAGCTGAGTGACCACAATCAGCCTTCATAACCCATAACTTGCAGGCGCTTTTAGTTCACCTCATTCAAGCAGCCAGGAGTCTCTAACATGAGCGTAGTGAGAGTGAGAATGTGTGCATGGAGAGCACGTCAGAAAATATGTATATCCTAATATCATGTGTTTAACACAATTAACAGTGTAAGGGGAATGAATTGTTTTCCAGGAGACTGCTATCCGTTATACAATTATATAAGCAAGTGAACCCAGGTGGGATATGACGAGGTGATGCACTCCCAATCAAACAATAATCTCGTCAATCTCAGAAGCTTGAATTTTATCATTTTGCATTGATGTAGAGTGATTGGTCAAATTTAGTTGTGAGAATGCCGATATATTGCCTCACTAAGTAAATTTGTGCAAACAAAGGAGCTAAGTATCTGTCTGAGAAGGGTTGAGGACTTCACGGTCACATATCACTGCCATTTGCATGACTCTCAGTAGAAGAGAGAAAATTATTTACCACACATTACTAAGGGTCTGTTTTAGTCTTTATTTCCTCAATTCTACCATAGCGGAACAACTGAAATTTCTCCTCATTGACCACCAATTTACTATCGGACGCCCACTGAAAGGTTTCATATATATCTTCTTGAAGGTTTGTTGTGTCCTCGATTGCCATCATTCTCATACAAATTCTAGTATCATCAGATATAAGAAAAAGAGAAAAGTGGGGTGAGTACTGTGCAGCCTTTGACTTCACTCTATTATTACTCCCTGGTTTCAGTTTGTTAAGAAGTTTAATATCCATTTACCCACAGTTCGAGTTATTCCTTTCGCACGCATTCTGTGTTCTGTTACATTATGGTCGCATTTGTCAAAGGCTATTGCAAAGTGAGGGCATAATACGTCCGCATTGTTTTTGTGTTCCAGCTCATAAAGAACAACAAGGCACAATACCGTGACTGGAACAAAACACAAATAACCCGCACATAGGAGCAGAAGCTTACGACGACGTTTCGGTCCGACTTGGACCATTTACAAAGTCACACTGACAGAAAGGAGAGGAGGCAGTATATATAGGCCAGTTGACAGGGACAAGACAAGAGAGGTAGGAGTGGTAGTAGTAGAGGTAAGGCAGGTAGTGGAAGAAGTAGTAGTAGTAGTGGTAGAGGTAATGCTGGTAGCAGTAGTGGTAGTGTAAAGTAGGAAGAATCGTTGGTAGGGCAAGAATAGAAAGGGGGAGAGGAGAAAAGGAGGCAAAAGTGAAGGTAAAAGCCAATGGTAGTAGGAAAGGAAGTAGGAAAGGTGGTAGTAGTGGAGTCAGTCAAAGACCAAGAAAGAGGAGCACTGTAGGAAAACTAAGGACCCACAAGGGGTAGGAACAAAAACACGGGAAGGGGGGGAGTAAAGGGGAATTGCCAATAAGCCCCTGGCTGCCTTCAAGAGAGAGCTGGACAGATACCTAAAGTCAGTGCCGGATCAGCCGGGCTGTGGTTCGTACGTTGGACTGCGTGCGGCCAGCCTGGTTGGTCAGGCCCTGATCCACTGGGAGGCCTGGTCGTACTCCGGGCCGCGGGGGCGTTGATCCCCGGAATAACCTCCAGGTAGACTCCAGGTAAAGGACACCCAAGGCAGAAGAAAGAAAACCCAAACCAAGAAAAAGGAAAAATAGGGAAGGGAAAGAAATAACAAGAGAGGGAGAAAAAAACGGGTTAAGTCACTCGTGTTCTGAAGTTTGGAGCATTTGACAATGTAATGGGAAAGGCAGGTATGTACACTGAGAAAGCCACGACTAAGATTCAAACAAGGAAAGTTGTGTGTAAGGGGGGATTCAACAAGATGGCGACTTTGAAAGTTAGAAGTAGAGTAGACAGTTTTAGCAGAAGACCAGTCAATAGGATGACTGTGGTCTCTAACATGACAGAAAAGAGCATTGTTGTGTCGGCAAGCCTATTACTACTTTTATGCTCACTGAGTCTACCAGAAAGAGAACGCTCAATTTCTTCAAAGTACTGAATAGGACAAGAGGAACATGAAATAAAGTAGACAACAGGAGCATTTATAGTGGGAGGAGAGTTACTACTTCAGTACCTGCCGTAGCTCTGCTGCTACCACTCCTCCTGCCTCCCTGCTCCTTCTCTCCTTTCTGTTAGTGTGACTTTGTAAATGGTCCAAGTCGGACGGAAACGTCGTCGTAAGCTCCATTCTCCTACGTGCGGGTTATCTGTGTATTCTTCCAGTTCATTCAAGACCATGTTAAAATGATATAGCAATTGTGAAAAGCAGGAAAGATCTGCTCTAAACCAGTGCTCCACTAGCTTGTGCCACTATTTTTGGTTCCACGTGACTGGCAATCTAGCTTTTAATAGCTTGTTCAAAGATTTTTGCGCTGAATGACGTTAGCTCTTACATTTATGACTGCTTTTAATAGCTGCAGGATGACATCACTGTTCCGGTCTCTTCTTCCTTCTCCATACAATATTAAAGGCACGAAAGAATAATTTCTTACAATGTTGAATGAACATGAAGTTCCCCGAATCTGGGCCCGGGGCAGAATGCATGGGTAAGCTATCAGTGGCTTCGTCGAAGTCATGTGGGGATACAGTTGAGTCGAAAACTATGGGGATGTTGGCTGCTTTTCGAGCCTCGCCCATAAAAAACTCATTTGGCTCATCATTCCTAAGATATTAAAATTTCTAAAGTATAAAAGACAAGAAGTAGCATTAAACAAAGCAATATCTAGTCTTAGCTAGATAACAACAAAGTCTTCCGATACGCAATAGAAAAGAAAATATGATGAGGCTCAAATATGGAAAAAATGAAGAACTCAAAAGGAACTTTGGATGCAAAACACAGGAAGGCCATTTCATAGATTAAAAACATGTAAAATCTTCGATATAATAATGCCAGCTGACCTAAGTACATGTATTTACGTATATGTGGTGACAGCTCCTGGTCCAGCCTCTCTGGCCGCTACTGAATCCTCTCTCCTGGCTGTTATATTATATGTATTGTGTATAGTTAAGAGAGACACCTTCCATACCCACACTCTCCACACCCACACTCTCCACACCCACACTCCACACCCACACACTCAACACACACCCTACACACCCACACCCTCCACACTCACCCTCCACACCCATGCCCTCCACACCCAAACCCACACCCTCCACATCCAAACCCACACCCTCCACATCCACACCCTCCACACCCACACCCTCCACACCCACAACATCCATATCCACACCCATACCCTTCACACCCACACCCTCCACTCCCATACCCTCCACAGCCACATCCTACATACCCACACCTTCCACACCCCACACCCTCCTCACCCACACCCTATACATCAACACCTTCAACACCCCCACCCTCAACACCCACACCCTCCACACCCACACTCCACACTCTCCACACCAACACTCACACTCTCAACACCCTCCACACCCACACTTTCCACACCCACGTTCTCCCCACCAACAGTCACACTCTCTACACCCACACGCTCAACACCCACACCCTCAACTCAGGAGGGTAATAAAAAATAATAAACAAGAAAACAAAGAAGAACTCTTGGATAGTTTTCCCAAAATATATAGAACATGGGAGGAAGGGATAGGAGTGAACCTTAAAATATAGAATGCCATACCACAACAGGTAACTCAGAATTAAATAGTCACCCACTAGAAAAAAATACAGGAAACAAAAACGTCAGCTAGCCCAACCCCCACCCATAGTGCTAATCCAGACCCATCCCCTAGCCCTAGTGCTAATCCAGACTGGGCCCACAGCGCTGGTGCTGACCCAGACTCAGCTCCCAGCCCTAGTGCTGACTCAGACTCAGCTCCCAGCCCTAGTGCTGACTCAGACTCAGCCCTAGTCCAGACTCTGCTAAGGACTCTACCATAGCTACCACTAAAACCTTAAATATACACCCTTCATTGCATAAGACCATAGCACACATTACAGATGTAGTGGAGAAGTCTTCTGGGAAAAGTGCTGGTCTCCTGAAAGCAGGAGAGGGTGTGGCTCTGGCCTGGCTACTGAAACTGCACAAATTGAGAACACATCTACAACAAATTCTACCAAATCAAAGGCAAAATGGTGCAAATTCTATGTTTGGGGAATCTGTAAACATATAATATCAGGAAAAACTAATGGAACATGAAAGTTTGAGAATCACAAAATATGTCGCGACCTCCTCTCCAAAGGCGTGTGTTGTTCTGCCTCCTGCAAATTCTTTCACCCGGAAATGTGCCTCTCGTCAGTCCTCCAAAAACAACTGCCCTGCTAGGAAGTGTAGATATCATAAGACAAACCAGAGTAGCTAGAACCCCACTCCAAGTGATTTTTTAGTGGCAGGAAACGAAGAAAGAAATCGGAAGAAAATAATCAAAATAGTCCACCGCCATGGAGCCGTGTTGGACTGGAGGCACAGCCAGTGGCCTCCTATGGCTCTCCAGAACCACGACTACTGATACCAACAACAAAATTTCCCCAGCAAACAGAGAATACGACCTTGTTTATATTTGTTAATATACAGGGCCTTAGCCATCCACCAACAAGATATCTTTCATCAGTGGACTTCTTGATGAGCCAAATGCGATGTTTGCAGCCTTCAGAGACCCACACAAAAGATCATTTTGACAACGAAATATGGATAACTTTTTAGATGCAACAGAAAGAACAGGCAACAAGGAGGGGTTGGCCTGTATGTTAAGGAGTCGCTCATCTGCACAGAGATGTCGAACACCACAAATGATGTAGTTGAAATTTTTCAATAAGGATCGAGAACCAAGGCCGTGGTTGTATATAAGCCACCAGATGCAACTTCCCAACAGTTCAAGGAACAGCTACTGAAAATTCATTGCTGTCTGGAAAGTCTTCCAGCTCCATCCCCAAATATCTTCCTGCTAAATGATTTCAACCCCAGGCATACAAAATTGAAGAATGTAACAAATAATGTTGTAACAGAAACAATCTCCGGAGGCAGCTCAGATGAAAAGTCACACACACATGAGCTACTAAATCTCTGCAATAAACTCATCCTAAGTCAGCAGATAGTGAAGCCAACAAGACTGGAAAACACACATGACCTTATTTTCACAAATAATGAGGACCTGGTAAGAAACGTAATATCGAAAACGACTAATTCCGATCACACTCTAATAAAAGTTCAGACACAGGGATTCTGATCAGCAAAATGCATGTACCTGTGAAGGTGTCTTCACCAAATACAACTTTAACAACCAGAACATCAACTGGGACCATGTAAACCATGTCTTAAATGAAACATGTTGGGAAGATATCTTAAATAACATGGATCCAAACCAGTGCCTTGAAAGGCACCACTCCCTGGCAGCTAATGTATGTTCAAGGCATATTCTACTAAGAAAGAGAAAAAAAAGAGTAAACTGGAGAAAGACGCTCCCTCTACAGAAGATGACGAAGAATCACTGATCTCCTCAAGAACGGTAGATTATCTGATACATGGAAGGAAGCGCTGACCAGGGAAGTGGAAAGTATCGACCTTAAGTCAAAGGATCCATACAGGATCCAGGGGAGACAGGAGGAGCTAAAAGCTAAAATTGAAAGAAATTCGAAATATTTCTTTTCATATGCCAAAAAAAAAAAAAGGCAAAAATTACATATAGTATCGGGTCCCTGCTTAGACAAGACGGATCCTACACAGACGATAACAAAGAAATGAGTGAGATACTGAAATCTCAATATGACTCTGTGTTTAGCGAGCCACTAATCAGTCTGAAGATCGACAATCCGAATGATTTTTTTTTATGAATGAGCTTTAAAACTCCATCAATCTATGTCAAATTTCTGACATTACCATAACTCCAGTAGACTTCGAGA
>NC_091293.1:69657100-69684600 GCF_038502225.1 Cherax quadricarinatus | reverse complement strand
GAGGAATCGACAAGGTTGACAGGGACAGGATGTTCCAAAAATAGAACACAGCAACAAGGGGTTACTGAGATGAATCACAGGTATGTATTTCTTCAGTGACAGAGTTGTCAGGAAGTGGAACAGTATGAGAAGTGATGTAGTGGAGGCAGGATCCATAAATAGCTTTAAGAAGAGGTATGATAAAGCTCATGGAGTAGGAAGAGTGACCTAGTAGCGACCAGTGAAGAGGCAGGGCCAGGACCTGTGACTCGACCCCTGCAACCACAACTAGGTGAGTACAGCTAGGTGAGTTCACACACACACACGCACACAAACACACACACACACACACACACACACACACACACACACACACACACACACACACACACACACACACACACACACACACACACACACACATTCACACATACACATACACGTGTCTAATCGACATGTGCCTAGGACAAAATGGTAACTAACATGCATACAGAAAGGCCGAGGGGCAACTAAAGCAACTGAGACACAGAGAGACAGACAGACAGACAGACAGACAGACAGCTCTGTCTCTGGACATATCGGTCAGCCAGTGTTAATATGGGATAGTGACGTCATTAACCCTAATGTCAGATCAGTATCAGCCTAAACTCATTAATATGTCAGAACCAGACACGTCTGAGCGTAAGGTCATGGGGTGTTCGAGTGTAGGATCATGGGTGTCTGAGTGTAGGATCATGGGTGTCTGAGTGTAGGATCATGGGTGTCTGAGTGTAGGATCATGGGTGTCTGAGTGTAGGATCATGGGTGTCTGAGTGTAGGGGTGTGGTGCTATGGGTTGGTGTTGCGTGATCCTCTGAAGAGGGTTTAAGTTTTAAACCGAAATATACATTTGCCCTAATGTGTTGTTTCTTTAGTCTTTCTGCGTTTTGAATATATATATTGTATATATATATTGTATATATATATATATATATATATATATATATATATATATATATATATATATATATATATTTATAGATAGATATATATATATATATATATATATAAACACTGATCTCTGGCTGAAGGAGACTCGAGTCTCCTTCAGCCAGAGATCAGTGTTTGTGTATATTTCGCATGCTCTCGCGAATTCCATGCATATATATATATATATATATATATATATATATATATATATATATATATATATATATATATATATATATATGTCGTGCCGAATAGGCAGAATTTGCGATCTTGGCTTAAATAGCAACGCTCATCTTGCCATATAGGACAAGTGAAAATTTGTGTATGCAATAATTTCGCCAAAATCATTCTGAACTTAACGAAAAAAATATATTTTACTGTGTTTGTTTAGTATTAAATTATTGTAAACAAATCTAAAATATATTTAGTTAGGTTAGGCTAAAATAAATTGAGCTTGTTATAACAAGGTTAGGTAAGTTTTCTAAGTTCCTTTTGGTGCAAAATTGTAAATTTTTACATCAACATTAATGAAAAAAATATATCTTTAAAAAGTCTCCCTGATAACATTGTGTATACATAGTGTATAGTGTATACTACAGTGGCTCCCTAGTATATAGATGATAAAGGCTAAAGTGTCATTTGAAAACAGGTGAATTTGTAAATGAAGTGATAAGCCTATAGAGGCAGGTGCCAGAAGTCGCCAGAATCTTACCACAGTGGTCAGCTGTTTTAATAATCTTCCTGGCCTGCTAGTGTACTCGCATATAATCTAGTGATACCAGTGAATAGCAGAATACAGTGTTGTAGTAGCAACTAACCAGTATTATAATGGTACTTAGTGGAGTGGAGTGACTTTCATTAGTTTCTTTTTTCTTGAAATACCAGATGTATATTGTGAATTTCATATAACCTGAAGTTACCAGCGGTCGTAATATACACAACGAGAAGCAATTATTACTACAGAAAAAGCGTCCTTCCTTCAAAATTTCCACCAGCCAACTATAGTGATAATATAGCATTTATTGTGGTGGAGACGAAAAAAAACTAGAAAAGCTAGATACAGCGATTGATAAACAAGGGTTGAGGCTCGACCGTTCGTCATTGTAGGAGGTGCCAGATATCACCGGTTCTTCAACACGTAAGTTATACTTTTGTATCAATCAAATCACATATTACTCGGGTAGATAATTTCAAGTAGATCCTTCATGTGTTAGTCCAAATCACCGACCAGTATGTTTTAAATAAGTGACCCACTGATCAGATCAGACTGGTCCGAACCCTCGACTGGTCCGAACCCTTGATGGTCCGAACCCTTGACTGGTTACAAACGGATTCGTTGGACAATAAAGCAGACTGTAAACGGATGGGGTTGTAGGCGCCCTTATCAAACACAAACAATAAATATAAATCAGGAACGTACACGGTAAGCTGTCCAATATACAAGTACAGTTAGAAATAGAAATACAAATAGCTAGAGCTTCATTTAAGGAGGTTATTAATAGAGTGTTCAAGAGGTTGCTAGTAGAATTACAGTAAATCAACCATTCAAATCATTATGAAGCTCTGTGTAGTCTGCAGTCAATCAAACAAACGGGCTTCCACATGGATAAATTGTCATTTTTGTGGAAATTGGTGTCACGCCCCTTGTGCAGATATCCAAGAACTAGCTACAAGCAGTATTAAAACAGGGAAGTGTTTTTGGGTATGCCCAAATGAGATAAATCTGTGGACTAAAATCACAAGGGTATTAAAAGAGGATAACATCAAAGCTGCTTTCATAGAAAACCTGGAAGCTTTCTACAACAGATGGGAACATAAAAAGTCTGGGCTGAATGGTCCTGCCCTTGATACTGGCCATGTAGTCAGAAACTGTAAGGCTGGAGGTGATGTCATGGTAGTCAGTAAATGTGGGGCTGATAGTGCTGTCCTGGGAGACAGTAATGGTGAAGCTGGAGATGCTGTCCTGGGAGACAGTAATGGTGAAGCTGGAGGTGCTGTCCTGGGAGACAGTAATGGTGAAGCTGGAGGTGCTGTCCTGGGAGACAGTAATGGTGAAGCTGGAGATTTTGTCCAGGTAGTCGGGAATTATACGCAGGAAGGAATACATATAAATGACCTCATAGGGGACAGGAGCGGTAGTGGGGAAACAAGTGTAGTCAAAGATAAGATAAAACCAATATTGCAAACTAGAAATACCACCAGAAATAGCAAACAAGAGGACTCCACTAGCAATAGTGAGGATATATTACCAAAAACAACTGGTGGGAGCTCCATTGTTGGTGCTAGGGAGGATAGGAATAAGACAGGGAAACATGCACCAACAGGGAATACAGTCACAGAAACCCAAGGCAAACGGAAACCAAGCCTGTACACATACTATGCACTTGGTATCTGCAGACAAGGGAAATCTGGAAAAACAGACGGGACGTGCAACTATGACCACCCTAGAAAATGCCGTGCCCATATGACAACAGGAAAATGCAAACTCCCTTCCTGTAAGCTTTTTCACCCTGAAATGTGTACCTCTTCAGTACAGGAAAGACTGTGCTATAACTTAAATTGCCAGGCACACCATCTAAAGGGGACAAAAAGATACAAAACATCCAGGCCATGGGAAAACCTGGGTAGCCACAGCCACTCAAGAGGGAGAGGTTTTTTAGTGCCAGGAAGGAAAAAAAAAACTGGCAGGAAATGACAGAAATCGTACACCAAATCCAGTCATTCCTGGAGTGGAACCACATTCGATGGCCTCCAGTCCAAACCAACAGATTCAGATACTAATGCCGGAAAAAAAATCCCCCCCCCCCAGTACCAACAATACCACCAGTCCGATGACATTCTTCTATGCAAATATACAGGATCTAAAGCCAGCAACAAACAACAAAATACCTTTCACCCGTGGACTGCTTGCAGAGGCAAAGGCAATGTTCGCGGCTTTCACTGAGACCCACATAAAGGATCACTTGGACAACGAAATGTGGATCCCAGGTTACAACCTATACAGATGTGACAGAGTGAACAGGAAAAAGGGTGGGGGGGGTTGGCCTGTACATTGCAGAGTCATTTGTTTGCACAGAACTGCTTAATGCCTCAAATGATGTAGTGGAAGTTTTAGCAGTAAAGGTCGAGAACCAAAACCTAGTCACTGTGGTAGTCTACAAGCCTCCGGATGCAACATCCCAGCAATTCCAGGAACAGCTGTTAAAAATTGACCACTGTCTGGAAAATCTTCCAGCTCCTGCCCCCAACATCTTGCTCCTGGGGGATTTCAACTTAAGGCACCTAAAATGGAGGAATATAACAAATAATATTGTTGCAGTAATAACACCAGGAGGCAGCTCTGATGAAAACTCACACTCACACGAGCTTTTAAATCTCTGCACAAAATTCAATTTAAACCAGCAAATAATAGAGCCTACTAGACTGGAGAATACACTAGACCTCATCTTCACTAACAATGATGCTCTGATAAGAAATGTCACCATATCAAAAACAATATACTCAGATCACAACATAATTGAGGTTCAGACATGTATGCGTGGAGCCCCAGACCGACATAATGAGATTAGTCACGAGGGAGCATTCACCAAATTCAACTTCAATAACAAAAACATAAAGTGGGACCAAGTAAACCAAGTCCTAACCGATATAAGCTGGGAAGATATACTAAGCAACACAGACCCCAACTTATGCCTAGAACAGTTTAACTTGGTGGCACTCGATGTATGCACAAGGCTTATTCCTCTAAGAAAAAGGAGGAGTAGATGTAAAATAGAAAGAGACAGGCGCTCCCTTTACATGCGACGGAAAAGAATAACAGAGCGGCTAAAAGACGTCAATATATCTGAAATGCGTAGGGAGACACTGGTCAGAGAAATAGCAAGCATCGAACTTAAGCTAAAGGAATCTTATAGGAGTCAGGAATCGCGGGAAGAACTAAAAGCCATAAATGAAATCGAAAGAAATCCAAAGTATTTCTTCTCCTATGCCAAATCAAAGTCGAGAACAACGTCCAGTATTGGGCCCCTACTTAAACAAGATGGGTCCTACACAGATGACAGCAAGGAAATGAGTGAGCTACTCAAGTCCCAATATGACTCAGTTTTTAGCAAGCCGCTAACCAGACTGAGAGTCGAAGATCAAAATTAATTTTTTATGAGAGAGCCACAAAATTTGGTTAACACAAGCCTATCCGATGTTATCCTGACGCCAAATGACTTCGAACAGGCGATAAATGACATGCCCGTGCACTCTGCCCCAGGGCCAGACTCATGGATCTCCGTGTTCATCAAGAACTGCAAGAAGCCCCTATCACGAGCCTTTTCCTTCGTATGGAGAGGGAGCATGGACACGGGGGTCGTCCCACAGTTACTAAAAACAACAGACATAGCCCCACTCCACAAAGGGGGCAGTAAAGCAACAGCAAAGAACTACAGACCGATAGCACTATCATCCCATATCATAAAAATCTTTGAAAGGGTCCTAAGAAGCAAGATCACCACCCATCTAGAAACCCATCGGTTACACAACCCAGGGCAACATGGGTTTAGAACAGGTCGCTCCTGTCTGTCTCAACTATTGGATCACTACGACAAGGTCCTAGATGCACTAGAAGACAAAAAGAATGCAGATGTAATATATACAGACTTTGCAAAAGCCTTCGACAAGTGTGACCATGGCGTAATGGCGCACAAAATGCGTGCTAAAGGAATTACAGGAAAAGTCGGTCGATGGATCTATAATTTCCTCACTAACAGAACACAGAGAGTAGTCGTCAACACAGTAAAGTCCGAGGCAGCTACGGTGAAAAGCTCTGTTCCACAAGGCACAGTACTCGCTCCCATCTTGTTCCTCATCCTCATATCCGCCATAGACAAGGATGTCAACCACAGCACCGTGTCTTCCTTTGCAGATGACACCCGAATCTGCATGACAGTGTCTTCCATTGCAGACACTGCAAGGCTCCAGGCGGACATCAACCAAATCTTTCAGTGGGCTGCAGAAAACAATATGAAGTTCAACGATGAGAAATTTCAATTACTCAGATATGGTAAACACGAGGAAATTAAATCTTCATCAGAGTACAAAACAAACTCTGGCCACAAAATAGAGCGAAACACCAACGTCAAAGACCTGGGAGTGATCATGTCGGAGGATCTCACCTTCAAGGACCATAACATTGTATCAATCGCATCTGCTAGAAAAATGACAGGATGGATAATGAGAACCTTCAAAACTAGGGAGGCCAAGCCCATGATGACACTCTTCAGGTCACTTGTTCTATCTAGGCTGGAATATTGCTGCACACTAACAGCACCTTTCAAGGCAGGTGAAATTGCTGACCTAGAAAATGTACAGAGAACCTTCATGGCACGCATAACGGAGATAAAACACCTCAATTACTGGGAGCGCTTGAGGTTCCTAAACCTGTATTCCCTGGAATGCAGGTGGGAGAGATACATGATTATATACACCTGGAAAATCCAAGAGGGACTAGTACCGAACTTGCACACGAAAATCACTCACTTCGAAAGCAAAAGACTTGGCAGACGATGCAACATCCCCCCAATGAAAAGCAGGGGTGTCACTAGCACGTTAAGAGACCATACAATAAGTGTCAGGGGCCCGAGCCTGTTCAACTGCCTCCCAGCATACATAAGGGGGATTACCAACAGACCCCTGGCAGTCTTCAAGCTGGCACTGGACAAGCACCTAAAGTCGGTTCCTGACTAGCCGGGCTGTGGCTCGTACGTTGGTTTGCGTGCAGCCAGCAGCAACAGCCTGGTTGATCAGGCTCTGATCCACCAGGAGGCCTGGTCACAGACCGGGCCGCGGGGGAGTTGACCCCCGGAACTCTCTCCAGGTAAACTCCAGGTATTAGAGAAAATTTCAGAAAGGACTTAATTTTAAATGAGTTCTTGCTAATTGACCAGTTTTACATATTTGGCACGACATATATATGTATATATATATATATATATATATATATATATATTTTATTTTATTTTTTTTTTTTTATTATCACACCGGCCGATTCCCACCAAGGCAGGGTGGCCCGAAAAAGAAAAACTTTCACCATCATTCACTCCATCACTGTCTTGCCAGAAGGGTGCTTTACACTACAGTTTTTAAACTGCAACATTAACACCCCTCCTTCAGAGTGCAGGCACTGTACTTCCCATCTCCAGGACTCAAGTCCGGCCTGCCGGTTTCCCTGAATCCCTTCATAAATGTTACTTTGCTCACACTCCAACAGCACGTCAAGTATTAAAAACCATTTGTCTCCATTCACTCCTATCAAACACGCTCAAGCATGCCTGCTGGAAGTCCAAGCCCCTCGCACACAAAACCTCCTTTACCCCCTCCCTCCAACCCTTCCTAGGCCGACCCCTACCCCGCCTTCCTTCCACTACAGACTGATACACTCTTGAAGTCATTCTGTTTCGCTCCATTCTCTCTACATGTCCGAACCACCTCAACAACCCTTCCTCAGCCCTCTGGACAACAGTTTTGGTAATCCCGCACCTCCTCCTAACTTCCAAACTACGAATTCTCTGCATTATATTCACACCACACATTGCCCTCAGACATGACATCTCCACTGCCTCCAGCCTTCTCCTCGCTGCAACATTCATCACCCACGCTTCACACCCATATAAGAGCGTTGGTAAAACTATACTCTCATACATTCCCCTCTTTGCCTCCAAGGACAAAGTTCTTTGTCTCCACAGACTCCTAAGTGCACCACTCACTCTTTTTCCCTCATCAATTCTATGATTCACCTCATCTTTCATAGACCCATCCGCTGACACGTCCACTCCCAAATATCTGAATACGTTCACCTCCTCCATACTCTCTCCCTCCAATCTGATATTCAATCTTTCATCACCTAATCTTTTTGTTATCCTCATAACCTTACTCTTTCCTGTATTCACCTTTAATTTTCTTCTTTTGCACACCCTACCAAATTCATCCACCAATCTCTGCAACTTCTCTTCAGAATCTCCCAAGAGCACAGTGTCATCAGCAAAGAGCAGCTGTGACAACTCCCACTTTGTGTGTGATTCTTTATCTTTTAACTCCACGCCTCTTGCCAAGACCCTCGCATTTACTTCTCTTACAACCCCATCTATAAATATATTAAACAACCACGGTGACATCACACATCCTTGTCTAAGGCCTACTTTTACTGGGAAAAAATTTCCCTCTTTCCTACATACTCTAACTTGAGCCTCACTATCCTCGTAAAAACTCTTCACTGCTTTCAGTAACCTACCTCCTACACCATACACTTGCAACATCTGCCACATTGCCCCCCTATCCACCCTGTCATACGCCTTTTCCAAATCCATAAATGCCACAAAGACCTCTTTAGCCTTATCTAAATACTGTTCACTTATATGTTTCACTGTAAACACCTGGTCCACACACCCCCTACCTTTCCTAAAGCCTCCTTGTTCATCTGCTATCCTATTCTCCGTCTTACTCTTAATTCTTTCAATTATAACTCTACCATACACTTTACCAGGTACACTCAACAGACTTATCCCCCTATAATTTTTGCACTCTCTTTTATCCCCTTTGCCTTTATACAAAGGAACTATGCATGCTCTCTGCCAATCCCTATATATATATAAGAAGTTGGATGTCCTGGCCCTAAGCGAAACAAAGCTGAAGGGGGTAGGAGAGTTTCGGTGGGGGGAAATAAATGGGATTAAATCTGGAGTATCTGAGAAAGTTAGAGCAAAGGAAGGGGTAGCAGTAATGTTGAAGGATCAGTTATGGAAGGAGAAAAGAGAATATGAATGTGTAAATTCAAGAATTATGTGGATTAAAGTAAAGGTTGGTTGCGAAAAGTGGGTCATAATAAGCGTGTATGCACCTGGAGAAGAAAGGAATGTAGAGGAGAGAGAGAGAGATTTTGGGAGATGTTAAGTGAATGTATAGGAGCCTTTAAACCAAGTGAGAGAGTCATTGTGGTAGGGGACCTGAATGCTAAAGTAGGAGAAACTTTTAGAGAGGGTGTGGTAGGTAAGTTTGGGGTGCCAGGTGTAAATGATAATGGAAGCCCTTTGATTGAACTTTGTATAGAAAGGGGTTTAGTTATAGGTAATACATATTTTAAGAAAAAGAGGATAAATAAGTATACACGATATGATGTAGGGCGAAATGACAGTAGTTTGTTGGATTATGTATTGGTAGATAAAAGACTGTTGAGTAGACTTCAGGATGTACATGTTTATAGAGGGGCCACAGTTATATCAGATCACTTTCTAGTTGTAGCTACACTGAGAGTAAAAGGTAGATGGGATACAAGGAGAATAGAAGCATCAGGGAAGAGAGAGGTGAAGGTTTATAAACTAAAAGAGGAGGCAGTTAGGGTAAGATATAAACAGCTATTGGAGGATAGATGGGCTAATGAGAGCATAGGCAATGGGGTCGAAGAGGTATGGGGTAGGTTTAAAAATGTAGTGTTAGAGTGTTCAGCAGAAGTTTGTGGTTACAGGAAAGTGGGTGTGGGAGGGAAGAGGAGTGATTGGTGGAATGATGATGTAAAGAGAGTAGTAAGGGAGAAAAAGTTAGCATATGAGAAGTTTTTACAAAATAGAAGCTGTATAGCCCTTGTGGCTTAGCGCTTCTTTTTGATTATAATAATAATTACAAAATAGAAGTGATGCAAGGAGGGAAGAGTATATGGAGAAACAGAGAGAGGTTAAGAGAGTGGTGAAGCAGTGTAAAAAGAGAGCAAATGAGAGAGTGGGTGAGATGTTATCAACAAATTTTGTTGAAAACAAGAAAAAGTTTTGGAGTGAGATTAACAAGTTAAGGAAGCCTAGAGAACAAATGGATTTGTCGGTTAAAAATAGGAGAGGAGAGTTATTAAATGGAGAGATAGAGGTATTGGGAAGCTGGAGGGAATATTTTGAGGAATTGTTAAATGTTGATGAAGATAGGGAAGTTTTTATTTCGTGTATAGGGCAAGGAGGAATAACATCTTGTAGGAGTGAGGAAGAGCCAGTTGTGAGTGTGGGGGAAGTTCGTGAGGCAGTAGGTAAAATGAAAGGGGGTAAGGCAGCTGGGATTGATGGGATAAAGATAGAAATGTTAAAAGCAGGTGGGGATATAGTTTTGGAGTGGTTGGTGCTATTATTTAATAAATGTATGGGAGAGGGTAAGGTACCTAGGGATTGGCAGAGAGCATGCATAGTTCCTTTGTATAAAGGCAAAGGGGACAAAAGAGAGTGCAAAATTTATAGGGGGATAAGTCTGTTGAGTATACCTGGTAAAGTGTATGGTAGAGTTATTATTGAAAGAATTAAGAGTAAGACGGAGAATAGGATAGCAGATGAACAAGGAGGCTTTAGGAAAGGTAGGGGGTGTGTGGACCAGGTGTTTACAGTGAAACATATAAGTGAACAGTATTTAGATTAGGCTAAAGAGGTCTTTGTGGCATTTATGGATTTGGAAAAGGCGTATGACAGGGTGGATAGGGGGGCAATGTGGCAGATGTTGCAAGTGTATGGTGTAGGAGGTAGGTTACTGAAAGCAGTGAAGAGTTTTTACGAGGATAGTGAGGCTCAAGTTAGAGTATGTAGGAAAGAGGGAAATTATTTCCCAGTAAAAGTAGGCCTTAGACAAGGATGTGTGATGTCACCGTGGTTGTTTAATATATTTATAGATGGGGTTGTAAGAGAAGTAAATGCGAGGGTCTTGACAAGAGGCGTGGAGTTAAAAGATAAAGAATCACACACAAAGTGGGAGTTGTCACAGCTGCTCTTTGCTGATGACACTGTGCTCTTGGGAGATTCTGAAGAGAAGTTGCAGAGATTGGTGGATGAATTTGGTAGGGTGTGCAAAAGAAGAAAATTAAAGGTGAATACAGGAAAGAGTAAGGTTATGAGGATAACAAAAAGATTAGGTGATGAAAGATTGAATATCAGATTGGAGGGAGAGAGTATGGAGGAGGTGAATGTATTCAGATATTTGGGAGTGGACGTGTCAGCGGATGGGTCTATGAAAGATGAGGTGAATCATAGAATTGATGAGGGAAAAAGAGTGAGTGGTGCACTTAGGAGTCTGTGGAGACAAAGAACTTTGTCCTTGGAGGCAAAGAGGGGAATGTATGAGAGTATAGTTTTACCAACGCTCTTATATGGGTGTGAAGCATGGGTGATGAATGTTGCAGCGAGGATAAGGCTGGACGCAGTGGAGATGTCATGTCTGAGGGCAATGTGTGGTGTGAATATAATGCAGAGAATTCGTAGTTTGGAAGTTAGGAGGAGGTGCGGGATTACCAAAACTGTTGTCCAGAGGGCTGAGGAAGGGTTGTTGAGGTGGTTCGGACATGTAGAGAGAATGGAGCGAAACAGAATGACTTCAAGAGTGTATCAGTCTGTAGTGGAAGGAAGGCGGGGTAGGGGTCGGCCTAGGAAAGGTTGGAGAGAGGGGGTAAAGGAGGTTTTGTGTGCGAGGGGCTTGGACTTCCAGCAGGTATGCATGAGCGTGTTTGATAGGAGTGAATGGAGACAAATGGTTTTTAATACTTGACGTGCTGTTGGAGTGTGAGCAAAGTAACATTTATGAAGGGGTTCAGGGAAACTGGCAGGCCGGACTTGAGTCCTGGAGATGGGAAGTACAGTGCCTGCACTCTGAAGGAGGGGTGTTATGTTGCAGTTTAAAAACTGTAGTGTAAAGCACCCTTCTGGCAAGACAGTGATGGAGTGAATGATGGTGAAAGTTTTTCTTTTTCGGGCCACCCTGCCTTGGTGGGATTCGGCCAGTGTGATAATAAAAAATAATATTTATATATATATATGTCGTGCCGAATACGTAAAACTGGTCAATTAGCAAAAACTCATTTAAAATTAAGTCCTTTCTAAAATTTTCTCTTATACGTACGTTTAAAGATATATTTTTTTCATTAATGTTGATGTAACAAATTTTAATTTTGCACCAAAAGAATCTTAGAAAACTTACCTAACCTTATTATAACAAGAAAAATTTATTTTAGCTTAACCCAACTATATATTTTTTAAATTTGTTTACAATAATTTAATACTAAACAAACACAGTGAAATATATTTTTTTCGTTAGGTTCAGAATGATTTTGGGGAAATTATTGCATACATAAATTTTCACTTGTCCTATATGGCAAGATGAGCGTTGCTATTTAAGCCAAGATCGCAAGTTCTGCCTATTCGGCACGACATATATGTATATATATATATATATATATATATATATATATATATATATATATATATATATATATATATATATATATCACCAACACCATGCTCTCCAATGCCTCAGGAAAGGACAGAGCTCGTCTCCTGGCAGTGAAGGCACCACATTCAGGAGATTTCCTGTTAGCTGTTCCCAATTCCTCCCTGGGCACCCGTCTCGACCCACAGGCCATTCGGATTGGTGTTGCTCTTCGCCTAGCCGCTCCCATCCTCACCGAACATAGGTGTATTTGCGGCAGGGCGACAGCTGATCAATTCGGACTTCATGGTCTCGTGTGCCACACAGCAGAAGGGAAGTATGTCAGACATGAGGAGGTCAAAGCCATTATAAAGAGAAACCTCGCCACAGCCCGTTGTCCAGCTCAACGGGAACCCCAAGTGCAGAGGTCTGACGGAAGTCAAAATCGTTCTGATGGAGCCACTATGCTACCGTGGAAGGATGGTAAGCAGATTGCCTGGGACTACACCTGTGCCGCCATATTGGCAGACACCTACTTCCCATACTCCGAAGCTGATGGGGGTAGAGCTGCCAGCTACAGGGAGACCTAGAAGACCCACAAATATGAAGGCCTTCCCCCTTGCTATAACTTCATCCCAATACAGTCGGAAACCCTTGTAGCATAGGGCAAGTGTGCTCTAAAGTTCCTCTAATTGCTGATTGAAAAGCTCATCATAGAAACCAAGGATCACAAGGCGGCCAGCTTCCTCTTTCAGAGACGATCCAGAGGGGGAAATGCCTGCAGGATTCTCCGCACGCGGCCCACCACCGGAGAGCTGGACGAAGTATTCGAGATGTAGCTCTGAGATGCTATCTATGTTGTTCTACTCCCTATTGTATTTTTGTCAATTGATTTTATCTCTGAATAAAGCCTACATAGAATATAGAAAATAGGGGGTGGTAGAAGAAGACAATACTCAAAGAGCTCCGGGGAGAACCTTGAGTTTTCCCTGAAGTAAGTTATTCTCTTTTTCTGAGGATGAGGGTCCCCAGGACAGTTCCAGAGGTGGTACCCCCCTATATATATATATATATATATATATATATATATATATATATATATATATATATATATATATATATATATATATATATATATATATATATATATTAAAAGGGAGCTGAAAGACGACAGTGTTCATAACCAAAAGAAAGACGTAACACAACGATATATTGTAAGATGTGTGGTAATGGAGATATTATTGTATTTTATGAAAACTGTGAATGTTGAGAATGGTGATTGTTTCTCTCAGAGGCTCAACAATCATCATAAAACTAGAGTCTTCACGATGAACACTGGCTGCGGAGACAATGCTAAGAAATTATTAGTCTCAAAAAGTTACGTTGTATAAGATATTATGTGAGGCTGTTAATGGAGAGAGCAAGTATCAATGTTAGGTGTGTTTATTACTTTCCCTCTCACATCCCCAGTCCCTTCGTCTACATCTACCTTTTCAGTTCTCTCTCTCTCTCTCTCTCTCTCTCTCTCTCTCTCTCTCTCTCTCTCTCTCTCTCTCTCTCTCTCTCTCTCTCTCTCTCTCTCTCTCTCTCCCTCTCTCTGTCTCCTAGTCTTTCATTATTCATGTAATGCACTGTTGCGAAAGATGAATCGCTCTGTCACACAGAATTCCTCACCCGCATTTCTACTCCGGTGATATCACTCGCACACACACACACACACACACACACACACACACACACACACACACACACACACACACACACACACACACACACACAGCCACAGAGTAGTCAGTAAGTGGAATAGTTTGGGAAGCGATGTAGTGAGGCAGGATCCATACATAGCTTTAAGCAGAAGTATGATAAAGCTCACGGTTCAGGGAGAGTGACCTAGTAGCGATCAATGAAGAATCGGGGCCAGGAGCTCGGACTCGACCCCTGCGACCTCAACTAGGTGAATACAACTAGGTGAGTACACACACACACAAAGACAGGATGTTCCAGAGATGGGACACAACAACAAGGGGACACAGTTGGAAGTTGAAGACACAGATGAATCACAGGGATGTTAGGAAGTATATCTTTAGCTACAGAGTAGTCAGGAAGTGGAATAGTTTGGGAAGCGATGTAGTGGAGGCAGGATTCATACATAGCTTTAAGCAGAGGTATGACAAAGCTCACGGTTCAGGGAGAGTGACCTAGTAGCAACCAGTGAAGAGGCGGGGCCAGGAGCTAGGACTCGACCCCTGCAACCACAAATAGGTGAGTACACACACACACACACACACACACACACACACACACACACACACACACACACACACACACACACACACACACACACACACATGGTTCACCCAAAGGTGCAGGGAGGCAAAAACCAAGTGTGCTAGGGAATGGAAGAAGTATAGAAGGCAAAGGACCCAGGAGAATAAGGAGAGCAGTCGTAGAGCCAGAAATAAATATGCACAGATAAAAAGGGAGGCCCAAGGACAATATGAAAACGACATAACAGCGAAAGCCAAATCTGACCCGAAGCTGTTATACAGCCACATCAGGAGGAAAACAAAGTCAAGGACCAGGTAATCAGGCTAAAGAAGGAAGCAAGAGAGACAAAAAGAAATGACCGTGAAGTATGTGAGGAACTCAACAAGAGATTCAAAGAAGTGTTCACAGAGGAGACAGAAGGGGCTCCAGAAAGACGGAGAGGTGGGGCACACCACCATGTGCTGGACACAGTACACACAACCGAGGAAGAAGTGAAGAGGCTTTGAGTGAGCTAGATACCTCAAAGGCAATGGGGCCGGATAACATCTCTCCATGGGTCCTGAGAGAGGGAGCAGAGGCACTATGTGTACCCGTAAGAACAATATTCAATACATCTATCGAAACAGGGAGATTGCCTGAGGCATGGAAGACAGTATGGAAGACAGCACTAAACTACAGACCAGTGTCACTGACATGTATAGCATGCAAAGTCATGGAGAAGATTATCAGGAGAAGAGTGGTGGAACACCTAGAAAGGAATGATCTCATCAACAGCAGCCAACATGGTTTCAGGGACGGGAAATCCTGTGTCACAAACCTACTGGAGTTCTACGACAGGGTGACTGACAGCAGTAAGACAAGAGAGAGAGGGGTGGGTGGACTGCATTTTCTTGGACTGCAAGAAGGCGTTTGACACATTTCCACACAAGAGATTAGTGCAAAAACTGGAGAACCAAGCAGGGATAACAGGGAAGGCACTACAATGGATCAGGGAATAATTGTCAGGAAGACAGCAGCGAGTCATGGTACGTGGCAAGGTGTCAGAGTGGGCACCTGTGACCAGCGGGGTCCCACAGAGGTCAATCCTAGGACCAGTACTGTTTCTGGTATTTGTGAGCGACATGACGGAAGGAATAGACTCCGAAGTGTCCCTGTTTGCAGATGACGTGAAGTTGATGAGAAGAATTCATTCGATCGAAGACCAGGCAGAACTACAAAGGGATCTGGACAGGCTGCAGACTTGGTCCAGCAATTGGCTCCTGGAGTTCAACCCTCCAAATGCAAAGTTATGAAGATTGGGGAAGGGCAAAGAAGACCGCAGGCGGAGTACAGTCTAGGGGGCCAGAGACTAGAAACCTCACTCAAGGAAAAAAATCTTGGGGTGAGTATAACACCAGGCACATCTCCTGAAGCGCACATCAACCAAATAACTGCTGCAGCATATGGGCGCCTGGCAAACCTCAGAATAGCATTCCGACATCTTAATAAGGAATCGTTCAGGACCCTGTACACCGTGTACGTTAGGCCCATATTGGAGTATGCGGCACCAGTTTGGAACCCACACCTAGCCAAGCACGTGAAGAAACTAGAGAAAGTGCAAAGGTTTGCAACAAGACTAGTCCCAGAGCTAAGAGGTATGTCCTACGAGGAGAGGTTAAGAAATCAACCTAACGACACTGGAGGACAGGAGAGATAGGGGGGACATGATAACGACATGCAAAGTACTGAGAGGAATTGACAAGGTGGACAAAGACAGGAGGTTCCAGAGATTGGACACAACAACAAGGGGACACAGTTGAAAGTTGAAGACACAGAAGAATCACAGGGATGTTAGGAAGTATTTCTTCAGCCACAGAGTAGTCAGTAAGTGGAGTAGTTTGGGAAGCGATGTAGTGGAGGCATGATCCATACATAGCTTTAAGCAGAGGTATGATAAAGCACACGGTTCTGGGAGAGTGACCCAGTAGCAACCAGTGAAGAGGCGGGGCCAGGAGCTAGGACTCGACCCCTGCAACCTCAACTAGGTGAGTACACACACACACACACACACACACACACACACACACACACACACACACTCACACACACACACACACACACACACACACACACACACACACGCACACACACACACACACACACACACACACACACACACGCACACACACACACACACACACACACACACACACACACACACACACACACACACACACAACCTGACGACACTGGAGGACAGGAGAGATAGCGGGGACATGATAACGACATACAAAATACTGAGAGGAATTGACAAGGTGGACAAAGACAGGATGTTCCAGAGATTGGACACAGTAACAAGGGGACACAGTTGGAAGCTGAAGACACAGATGAATCACAGGGATGTTAGGAAGTATTTCTTCAGCCACAGAGTAGTCAGTAAGTGGAATAGTTTGGGAAGCGATGTAGTGGAGGCAGGATCCATACATAGCTTTAAGCAGAGGTATGATAAAGCTCACGGCTCAGGGAGAGTGACCTAGTAGCGATCAGTGAAGAGGCGGGGCCAGGAGCTCGGACTCGACCCCTGCAACCTCAACTAGGTGAGTACAACTAGGTGAGTACACACACACACACACACACACACACACACACACACACACACACACACACACACACACACACACATTCACACACACACACACACACACAGGTATCACAGTGGGCGCCTGTTACGAGCGGGGTCCCACAGGGGTCAGTTCTAGAACCAGTGCTATTTTTGATGTATGTGAACGACATGATGGAAGGAATGGACTCTGAAGTGTCCCTGTTCGCAGATGACGTGAAATTGATGAGAAGAATTAAATCGGACGAGGATGAGGCAGGACTGCAAAGAGACCTGGACAGGCTGGACATGTGGTCCAGTAACTGGCTTCTCGAATTCAATCCAGCCAAATGCAAAGTCATGAAGATTGGGGAAGGGCAAAGAAGACCGCAGACAGAGTATAGGCTAGGTGGACAAAAACTACAGACCTCACTCAGGGAGAAAGACCTTGGGGTGACCATAACACCGAGCACATCACCGGAGGCACACATCAACCAAATAACCGCTGCAGCATACGGGCGCCTGGCAAACCTGAGAATAGCGTTCCGATACCTTAATAAGGAATCGTTCAAGACTCTGTACACTGTGTATGTTAGGCCCATACTGAAGTATGCAGCACCAGTCTGGAACCCGCACCTGGTCAAGCACGTCAAGAAGTTAGAGAAAGTACAGAGGTTTGCAACAAGGCTAGTCCCAGAGCTCAAGGGAATGTCGTACGAGGAAAGGTTAAGGGAAATCGGACTGACGACACTGGAGGACAGAAGGGTCAGGGGAGACATGATAACGACATACAAGATACTGCGGGGAATAGACAAGGTGGACAGAGATAGGAATGTTCCAGAGAGGGGACACAGGGACAAGGGGTCACAACTGGAAGCTGAAGACTCAGACGAGTCACAGGGACGTTAGGAAGTATTTCTTCAGTCATAGAGTCGTCAGCAAGTGGAATAGCCTAGCAAGTGAAGTAGTGGAGGCAGGAACCATACATAGTTTTAAGAAGAGGTATTACAAAGCTCAGGAAGCAGAGAGAGGACCCAGTAGCGATCAGTGAAGAGGCGGGGCCAGGAGCTGAGTCTCGACCCCTGCAACCACAATTAGGTGAGTACATACAGCAATCAATGAAGCGGCGGGGACAGGAGCTATGACTCGACCTCTGCAACCACAAATAGGTGAGTAGACACACACATCCACACATACTGTAACGACCAGCGAAGATCGGGGCCTGGAGCCGTGACTTGATTCCTGCAACCATCTATACGTGAGTACATATAAGTGAGCACACACACATTTGAGTAAGGAGTCATTCACGACACTCTACACCGTGGACGTGGAACCCGCATCTGGTCCAGTACGTCAAGAAATTAAAGAGAAAGTGCAGAAGTCTGCAACATGTCTAGTCCCGGAGCTAAGGGTTATGTCCTACGAGGAGAGGTTAAGGGAACTCGACCTGACGACACTGGAGGACAGGACGGTAAGGGAGGACACGATAACGACGTATAAAATACTGAGAGGAATTGACAGAGTGAACAGGGACAGAATGTTTCAGAGATGTGATACAGAAACAAGGGGATACAACTATAAGTTGAAGACTCAAATGAGTCGTAGGGATGTTAGGAAGTATTTCTTCAGCATTAGAGTTGTTAGGAAGTGGAACAACCTGGAGAGTGAAGTAGTAGAGGCAGGATCCATACATAGCTTTAAGAAGAGGTACAATAAGCCTCTTGGAGCCGGGAGAGAGTGACCTAGAAGCGACCAGCGAAGAGGCTGGGCCAGGAGTTGTGAATCAGTCACATATAAGGTAGTACATATAGGTGAGTACAAACACACACACACACACCAATCATAATTTCACTTTTTAGCGACTACGATCGTTCACGGCTGCTGTTGATATACTCCTGCCTGAGGCATAACTGTGACGGGTTTCGAGGGTTTTCCTTCCGTCGTAGCCCTGAGGTTAGGCTGTTTTGTTCACTGCCTGTTTCACCAGGTTGTTGATGGTAGCGCTCGCTCACCTTCATTGCTGGTCTCTTTCACAGACCAGCAGTGAAGGCAAGCAGACGTACAGGAGACAGACAGACAAACAGACAGACAGACAGATTAATCAGGTGTCTCCCGACTCGGCAATGAGTTAAGTGTGCGTGATGGGAGAGCTGGATCTTCGTCTCTAGGATGAGTTGATTTCTTTTTCGCTCGAGTTTGCGAGGATGTGTGTGTGTGTGTGTGTGTACTCACCTATTTGTACTCACCTATTTGTGGCTGCAGGGGTCGAGTCTTAGCTCCTGGCCCCGCCTCTTCAGCGGTTGCTACTGGGCCCTCTCTCTCCCCGCTCCATGAGCTTTATCAAACCTCGTCTTAAAACTGTGTATGGTTCCTGCCTCCACTACGTCATTTTCTTGGCTATTCCACTGCCTTACAACTCTATGACTGAAGAAATACTTCCTAATATCTCTCTGACTCATTTGTGTCTTCAACTTCCAATTGTGGCCTCTTGTTTCTGTGTCCCCTCCCTGGAACATCCTGTCTTTGTCCACCTTGTCTATTCCACGCAGTATTTTATATGTCGTTATCATGTCTCCCCTGACCCTCCTGTCCTCCAGTGTCGTCAGGCCGATTTCCCTTAATCTTTCTTCATAGGACATTCCCCTTAGCTCTGGAACTAACCTTGTCGCAAACCTTTGTACTTTCTCTAGTTTCTTGACGTGCTTTATCAAGTGCGGGTTCCAAACAGGTGCTGCATACTCCAGTATGGGCCTGACATACACGATGTACAGTGTCTTGAATGATTCCTTACTAAGGTATCGGAATGCTGTTCTCAGGTTTGCCAGGCGCCCATATGCTGCAGCAGTTATCTGATTGATGTGTGCTTCCGGAGACATGCTCGGTGTTATACTCACCCCAAGATCTTTCTCCTTGAGTGAGGTTTGCAGTCTTTGGCCACCTAGCCTATACTCTGTCTGTGGTCTTCTGTGCCCTTCCCCTATCTTCATGACTTTGCATTTGGCAGGATTAAATTCGAGAAGCCATTTGCTGGACCAGGTGTCCAGTCTGTCCAGGTCTCTTTGAAGTCCTGCCTGGTCCTCATCAGATTTAATTCTCCTCATTAACTTCACATCATCTGCAAACAGGGACACTTCTGAGTCTAACCCTTCCATCATGTCGTTTACATATACCAAAAATAGCACTGGTCCTAGGACCGACCCCTGTGGGACCCCGCTCGTCACAGGTGCCCACTGTGATACATCATTACGTACCATGACTCGTTGTTGCCTCCCTGTCAGGTATTCTCTGATCCATTGCAGTGCCCTTCCTGTTATATGCGCCTGATGCTCTAGCTTCTGCACTAATCTCTTGTGAGGAACTGTGTCAAAGGCCTTCTTGCAGTCCAAGAAGATGCAATCAACCCACCCCTCTCTCTCGTGTCTTACTTCTGTTATTTTATCATAAAACTCCAGAAGGTTTGTGACACAGGATTTGCCTTCCATGAATCCGTGCTGGTTGGCATTTATACTCTTGTTCCGTTCCAGGTGCTCCACCACTCTCCTCCTGATAATCTTCTCCATAATTTTGCATACTGTACACGTCAATAACACAGGTCTATAGTTTAGTGCCTCTTTTCTGTCTCCTTTTTTAAAAATGGGAACTACATTTGCCGTCTTCCATACCTCAGGTAGTTGCCCAGTTTCCAGGGACGTGTTGAAGATTGTGGTAAGTGGCACGCACAACATATCTGCTCCCTCTCTAAGGACCCACGGGGAGATGTTGTCCGGTCCCATTGCCTTTGAGGTATGGATGTCCCTTAGCAGTTTCTTCACCTCCTCCTCATCTGTGTGTATGTCGTCCAACACTTGTTGGTGTATTCCTTGCTGGTGTCCCCATCTGGTCTGTCCCCCCAGAGTCCTTCCTGTCTCTACTGTAAATACTTCCTTAAATCTCATGTTGAGCTCCTCACATACCTCTTGATCGTTTCTTGTGAGTTCTCCACCTTCTTTCCTCAGCCTTATCACCTGGTCCTTGACTGTTGTCTTCCTCCTAATGTGGCTATACAGCAGTTTCGGGTCAGATTTGACTTTCGATGCTATGTCGTTTTCATACTGTCGCTGGGCCTCCCTCCTTATCTGTGCATACTCGTTTCTGGCTCTTCTACTAATCTCCTTGTTTTCCTGGGTCCTATGCCTCCTGTACCTTTTCCATTCTCTGTTGCACTTAGTTTTTGCCTCCCTACACCTTCGGGTAAACCAAGGACTCGTTTTGGTCTTCCTATTATTTCTGTTTCCCTTGGGAACAAAACTTTCCTCTGCCTCCTTGCACTTTTTTGCCACATATTCCATCATCTCGTTTACTGATTTTCCTACCATTTCTCTGTCCCACTGAACCTCCTGCAGGAAGTTTCTCATACCTGTGTAGTCCCCCCTTTTATAGTTTGGCCTGTCCCCTTCAGTTCCTGTTACCTTCTCCACTTGCAACTCTACTATATAGTCAAAACTCAGAACCACGTGATCACTAGCTCCAAGGGGCCTCTCGTAAGTGATGTCCTCAATGTCTGAACTGCTCAGGGTGAACACAAGATCCAGTCTTGCTGGCTCATCCTCCCCTCTCTCTCTGGTAGTGTCCCTGACATGTTGATGCATGAGGTTTTCAAGTACCACATCCATCATCTTGGCTCTCCATGTTTCGGGACCCCCATGTGGCTCCAGGTTTTCCCAGTCGATCTCCCTGTGGTTGAAATCGCCCATTACCAGTAACTTTGCTCTGCTCGAGTGAGCACTTCTTGCCACCTCAGCCATTGTGTCCACCATCACCCTGTTGTTTTCTTTGTACTCCTCTCTTGGCCTCCTGCAGTTCTGTGGTGGGTTATACATCACTCCAATGACTACTTTATGTTCTCCGGACTGAATTGTACCTACAATGTAGTCTCTTTCTCCAATCATGTCCATGCCTTCCATTTCCTCAAATCCCCATCAGTGTTTTATGAGCAGTGCAACCCCTCCTCGCCCTCTACTCCTATCTTTCCTCAGGATCTGATATCCTGTTGGGAAGATTGTGTCTGTTATTGTCTCAGCGAGTTTTGTTTCTGTGACTGCTATGATGTCTGGGGATTTTTCACTGATTCTTTCGTTCCACTCCTCATGTTTATTCGTTATTCCATCCGTGTTTGTGTACCAAACCTTCAGTTTCTTTTCTATCATTGTGGTCATGCAAGAATATTGGGATTGGGGGAGCGAGAGCCTTGGTGGGGGCCTATATGGGGCTATGGTGTAGGTGGGGTTTGTGTTGATGTGGGTGGGGTCAGAATGCCCATAAGGGACAGCTGTTGGGGTGAGGTTTGTGATATGGGGGTTGGTGGCAGAGGGAACAGTGAGTGGGTTGTAGTATAGGTTGCTCAGTTGCGTTGGGAATGTCGTGGTTGGAGTCTTTTGGTGGGAGATTCTGTGGGGTGTGTTTGCCCTTCCTCCTGTGTCTGGGTCCTGCTCATTTTCGTCATTGCCTCTCGTTCCTCCTTGCGTCTCTGTACCCTCTCTTTCAGTGTAGTCCTTTCTTGTGTTCTGTCGCGGTCGAGGTATACTCTCTGGTACCCCTCTTTGTCCCTCAGTCGTGCTTTCTCTTGCAGAATCCTGGTTCGAACTGATTCTTCCTTGAAAGTTACTCTGACAGGCCATATCCTTCCACTCGCAAACCACCCAATTCTCTGAAAATTTGTCACCTGGGTCATATCGCCCTCACCTATTGTTTTCATGATGCCTTCAATCATTTTTTTCTCCTCCTGTTTTATTTCTTCAAAGTTGTCCCCCTTGGCTTCTTGGAGCCCGTACACAAAAACTGACCTCGCCCTTTCCTCCTCCCACTGAGTCTCCATCTGCTTCCTCTGAGGCATTTTATTTCCTTCCATTGACATGTTCTTGCCTTCAGTCCCTGTCATATCTGAAACTTCTATTCTCAGTGAACTGTCTTTCCTGACCAGCTGTCCCTTGCTACTGCAGTTGGCTGTTAGAATCTCTGCATATAGCATACCTTCATTGTCTTCGGACCTGTCATTTGATCTTAGTGTGCTCATCGTCTTTTCCCTGGCCCCACGTGGGTCTGATAGGGCCTTCATGTAGGGCATGTCTCCGTTGTTGCTTACCGTCCCCTTGTCTGCGCCTGACTTTGAATTTCCTGATGTCACATCTGAATTGTCATTTGTCTCTCTAATCTGTTTCAGGCTTTGCAGTTTCTCTTCTAAGCACTGTATCCTAGCTTCTGCTGCTAAGACCTGTACTTCCCACTTCCTGCACTCTTCAGCTATCCGCTCCTCCATTTTCTTACCAAGCTCTACTATCTTCCTTCCCCACTCTTCCTCCCTTTTTTGGAGCTCTAACTCCCAGTCTTTCCTCCCTGGTTCGTCTACTAGATCTCTGGTTTTCCGTCCTCTAGGGCCACCCATTTTTTTTTATTACCACAGACAGAAGGCTAGAGGAGGGAGAGGGTGCGAGGGGGAGAGAGAAAGGGTAGAAAGAGGGAGAGAGAGGAGAGAGAAAGGGTAGAAAGAGGGAGAGAGAGGAGAGAGTATGGGGGTGAGGGATAAGACCAAGGGGGAGAGAGAGAAATGTGAGGGGGGAGAGAAAGGGTAGAGAGAGGGAGAAAGAGAGGGAGAGGGAGAGGGAGAGAGAGAGAGAGGGAGAAAGGAGGGCGAGGGAAAAGGCTATGAGAGAGAGAAATGGAGAGAGAAGCCCTATAGAGAGAGAGGAGGGTGAGAGATAGGGTTATGGGAGTGAGGGAGAGAGAGAGAGAGAGAGAGAGAGAGAGAGAGAGAGAGAGAGAGAGAGGGAGAGAGAGAGAGAGAGAGAGAGGGAGAGAGAGAGGGAGAGAGAGAGAGAGAGAGAGAGAGAGAGAGAGAGAGAGAGAGAGAGAGGGAGAGAGAGAAAGAAAGAGTAGGGGGAAGGGGAGGGAAAAAGGCTATGAGAGAGAGAAACGCGAGGGAAGGAAAGATAGGAGGGAGGAGGGAGTGAAGGCAAGAGCGGGGAGGGGAAAGGTCTGTGGGGGAGGGAAAGGTGTGTGGGGGGTGAGGGGACGCAGTCAAATTCCAAGGATCAGCTGTGTGTACTCACCTAGTTGTGGTTTCAGGGGTCGAGACTCAGCTCCTGGCCCCGAGTGTATGTGTGTGCACGCGTGTGTGTGTGTGAGCACATCAGTTGTTTATATGTCCCAGAAATACAATTCACCACTGTGTATCCGTAATACTAATACGATACCATTAACACTGAGAGTAATTCTAATAATTATAATACTAGCATGTGTTAACAAGTCATTCTTTCACCCAGTTATGTTCTACCTTTTACTACATGTGTACCCAATACTTGCTTCTCAGATTGTACTGTCTTTGTGTCCTAAAACATTATCTCTCGAAACTGTTGTCAGGGCTGTAGTCCCATTAGCCCTGACTTAATCCTCCTGCCTATTCCTTGCTCCTACAAATTTTATCTTCCTACTACTGCTAGGTGTTGTGTGTATGATAATCCCTCTGGAGCAGGGTTTGTGATAGCCAGCTACCAGTGATCGTAGGGCCGGCTCTGCCACTCAAAACTTCCCGCCACCCACAAACAGGTGATTTACTCCTCAGAGGGGACGTCCTTCCAGATGCCTGATGTACGATGCTCGCTGTACGATGCTCGCTGTACGATGACTCGTGCACCTCGCCCTTCCGCCGCTGACTTCTTCAGCTATTCTTTTCTCGTTGCCCTTTTGAGTCCTCATTTACCACACTTATCACTTGTATACTGCTACTTTTATAATTTACACTTCACTTTTGATAAGTACACTTCTTATTTGTGATGACACCCAGCCTGTTATGGCGGCGCTACTCCCTCAGGCCTACTGCTGCCACCACCTCTGCTTATATTTATGTATATGTATGTATATATATATATATATATATATATATATATATATATATATATATATATATATATATATATATATATATATATATATATCCCCTTTCTGGCTAGCTTGTTCACGCTGTGTGCTACATCACAGTTTGTCGTTAGCCAACCTCTCTTAATTCTATTTGATCTTTTCTCTTTAGTCACTCGCTTTGTACTTTGTATATGTGTAACAATGTGGCAACAGGTGCCAACTAGGCCTCAACGAACTGGCACTTTGAAATTTTGTTGTATAATTTCAGGCTTTCTCTCGCCTTTACTTTATTTATTTTTGCTAATACTTTGGTTATCACTTGTAGGGTTGTTCACTGACGTTGTCACTAACACTGGTTGCTTCTAGCTGCTAAAACACGCCCTAAAAGCACTAAGATTCTCGGACCCTGGCGCTTGTGACCCACTACACTACGTGTAGTGCGCGCGCGCGCGCGCGCGTGTGTGTGTGTGTGTGTGTGTGTGTGTGTGTGTTGTCCTAAGTGGCGGTGTGGCGCCATGATTGTATCTTCCCAGACTGGTATCAGGGACCAGGAGCCTTACTGATCCCTGGCAGCAAGTAATTAGCGGTATCGAGCCAGGTATGTACCTCTAGTGTGCTCTGTAACCTGAGGGATACCTTGACAGACAGGTGTGTTTGACGGCCAATACTGCAATATTAACAGGTGTAGTGAGGGCAAGTGTGATGTTTACCAGTGGTTGATGGCAGGTTTGTGGGGTGCCTGTTGTTCGTCAGGTGTGTGAACATCTTTGGTTGATACCAGGTGTGGTTACCTGGTTACCTGGAGGTTATTCCGGGGATCAACGCCCCCGCGGCCCGGTCCATGACCAGGCCTCCCGATGGATCAGGGCCTGATCAACTAGGCTGTTACTGCTGGCCGCACGCAGTCCAACGTACGAGCCACAGCCCGGCTGATCCGGCACTGACTTTAGGTATCTGTCCAGCTCTGGTACCTGGTACCAGCTCTGGTGCGGGTACCTGTGTTTGGTGTCAGGTGTGTGGTGTGCATGTGGTTGATGTCAGATGTGGTGTGGGTACCTGTGGTTGATGTCAGGTGTTGTGTGGGTACCTGTACTTGATGTCAGGTGTTGTGTGGGTACCTGTGATTGATGTCAGGTGTTATATGGGTACGTGTAATTATTGTAAGGTGTTGTGTGGGTAGATGTTTCAGGTATGTTGTGGGTAGTGGTGTCAGATGTGGTGTGGGTAGTGGTGTCAGGTGTGGTGTGGGTAGTGGTGTCAGGTGTGGTGTGGGTATTGGTGTCAGGTGTGGTGTGGGTAGTGGTGTCAGGTGTGGTGTGGGTAGTGGTGTCAGGTGTGGTGTGGGTAGTGGTGTCAGGTGTGGTGTGGGGAGTGGTGTCAGGTGTGTTGTGGGTAGTTGTGTCAGGTGTGTTGTGGGTAGTGGTGTCAGGTGTGGTGTGGGTAGTTGTGTCAGGTGTGGTGTGGGTAGTTGTGTCAGGTGTGTTGTGGGTAGTTGTGTCAGGTGTGTTGTGGGTAGTTGTGTCAGGTGTGTTGTGGGTAGTTATATCAGGTGTGGTGTGGGTAGTTGTATCAGGTGTGTTGTGGGTAGTTGTGTCAGGTGTGTTGTGGGTAGTTGTGTCAGGTGTGGTGTGGGTAGTTGTGTCAGGCGTGTTGTGGGTAGTTGTGTCAGGTGTGTTGTGGGTAGTTGTGTCAGGTGTGGTGTGGGTAGTTGTGTCAGGTGTGGTGTGGGTAGTTGTCAGGTGTGGTGTGGGTAGTTGTGTCAGGTGTGGTGTGGGTAGTTGTGTCAGGTGTGGTGTGGGTAGGTGTGTTGTGGGTAGTTGTGTCAGGTGTGTTGTGGGTAGTTGTGTCAGGTGTGTTGTGGGTAGTTGTGTCAGGTGTGTTGTGGGTAGTTGTGTCAGGTGTGGTGTGGGTAGTTGTGTCAGGTGTGGTGTGGGTAGTTGTCAGGTGTGGTGTGGGTAGTTGTGTCAGGTGTGGTGTGGGTAGTTGCGTCAGGTGTGGTGTGGGTAGTTGTGTCAGGTGTGGTGCAGGTAGTTGTGTCAGGTGTGGTGTGGGTAGTTGTCAGGTGTGGTGTGGGTAGTTGTGTCAGGTGTGGTGTGGGTAGTTGTGTCAGGTGTGGTGTGGGTAGTTGTGTCAGGTGTGGTGTGGGTAGTTGTGTCAGGTGTGGTGTGGGTAGTTGTGTCAGGTGTGTTGTGGGTAGTTGTGTCAGGTGTGTTGTGGGTAGTTGTGTCAGGTGTGTTGTGGGTAGTTGTCAGGTGTGGTGTGGGTAGTTGTGTCAGGTGTGGTGTGGGTAGTTGTGTCAGGTGTGGTGTGGGTAGTTGTGTCAGGTGTGTTGTGGGTAGTTGTGTCAGGTGTGTTGTGGGTAGTTGTGTCAGGTGTGTTGTGGGTAGTTGTGTCAGGTGTGGTGTGGGTAGTTGTGTCAGGTGTGGTGCAGGTAGTTGTGTCAGGTGTGGTGTGGGTAGTTGTCAGGTGTGGTGTGGGTAGTTGTGTCAGGTGTGGTGTGGGTAGTTGTGTCAGGTGTGGTGTGGGTAGTTGTGTCAGGTGTGTTGTGGGTAGTTGTGTCAGGTGTGTTGTGGGTAGTTGTGTCAGGTGTGTTGTGGGTAGTTGTGTC